>NW_017732028.1:696506-755811 GCF_001890085.2 Hipposideros armiger
TTCCATTTCTTGAGGTTTCTTCTGATCTTTTACTTGGGACATGTTTCTTTGTTTCTTCATTCTGGCTGTCACTCTGATTGCTTGAATGTATTAGACCACCCAGAAAGAAAAAAGAAAAAGAAAGAAAAAAGAGAAAAAGGGAAAAAAAAGGAAAAAGAAAAAAATAAGAGAAAGGAAGGGGGGGTCTCTCTGCCTGCTTTAATCTGCAGACTACTTGCTCAGCAATAGAGAGATTCTGGGTGACTCAGCACCAGCTGTTGGGGGGAAGGGAAGGGTTCAGTGCATCATTCGCCAACCTCCATCTAGACTTGAAGTAAGCTTCCCACAATTAGTTGCTGAGTGCTCTGGAACTGTGCTCACTACCAAAAATCCTCACTGGTTGTTGCGGGTTGTGTTCTGCTGCAAAAAACCTTCTGTGACCTGCAGAGTTAGGAGCCAGGGACCAGGGGCTAAGGGTGCCCCTGGCAATACAGCTCTAGGTGGGTGGGGCAGGCCCCCAAGGCACCACAGGGTGTGGTCAGTGGCCCCCACCAAGTCAGAGCAGCATGCACTCGTGCATCAGCAGCCAACCCACACAAACTCTCCTGGAAAGCCCTGGCTGAATCACACAGGCGCACAGCTTGTGGCCCTACACTCCCAGGAAAACTCCCTGTCTCAGCCTGTCCGAATCAGCCGCTGAAAGATCAGGCCAAGCAGCCCGACAGCCAATTGCCACTCAGGCAACTCTGCACACGCAGTGCAGAAATTGGGGACCTAAGGCGAGTTGCGCTCTTCCGGGTCTTAATAAGCAGTCTGTTGTTGTCGGAGCATGCTTGCCAGGCGTTTCGAGGGTGGGGATCCAAGGCCACATGCGCGCGCGCGCGCACACACGCACGCACACATGCACGGCACGCACGCATGCACACACGCACTCCTGCGCCAGTTCCAGCAGACCAATGCAGTCGCAGACCTGAGCCTCTGTGGGAGGGCCCAGCCCTGAAAAAGTGGCACCCTTCTGTACACTACCCGTGTGCAAGTTCCACACCAGGGGAACAATGGTCCCCAAAACCTCCAGCTCCCGCATCAAAGGCACTCAGCTCAGTCCTTCCTGGAGGCTCCTGGGCCCCGCTCACAAAGCTACTCCCTCCACCAGGAACTGGGTGAGTGCTCACCTGCGAGCGAATCGGTTTGCCGGCTCCACTGGTTCTCCAACTGCCTTCAGCCTCACCAAACCAAGCAAAGAGAGTCCTCACTATTTTCTACTTCCAGCTATCGTAGAACTCCTCTTCCCGGCAAAGTAACTCTGGGCTGGTGACTGCGGTGTGGGGCCGGAGGGTCTCTCCCCCGACCAGAGAAGCCTCCCCTCTGCTGAGGTTCCCCTCATGGGGTTTGCCCTCTCTCGTCTCCACCCCTCCTACTGGACTTGACGTGGCCTCCTCTTTAAGTCCTTCGTGTAGAGGTGCTGTTCATCTAGGGTCCAGGGAACTTCCGAGGTTGAATATCTTATAAATTATTTGTAATTTTGGTGTGATCCTGGGAGGCAGTCGGCACAGCCTCTGTCTATTCCACCATCTTACTGGAAGTCCCTACTTTAGTTTCTTTACTTCTTAATAGCTTAGTGTAATTTTTGTTTAGTTTGGCTTTAATACATTTAAAACAAGTTTTCTACTACAGCCACAGCAGCCATCTGGTGTAATTGAAAGGAAAAGTCTGAACATAGCTTGATATTTTATTTTTGTGTGTCATCAGTTTTCCCCTGTCTTCATATGTATAGAATTCTTACTTTATTCTTATAATTTTTAAAGTCACCAGGATATATGTGTGTGTTGTTCCTTTTCATTAATTATGTTTGGTTTTTGGAAACAACTTTAGTCTGAGATCTCAGAAGGCATCGCTTCTGTTCAGAAAAGTTTTCTTTTATTATATCCTTTCTTTACACTAAGGGAAAGACTTTTGAGTCTTTCTTCTTCTTTATTGGCTTTGTCTCTTGCAATCTCTAAACAATATTAAACTGAAATACCATTTATTATTCCTTTTATAGTCTTCCCTTAACCATTATCTTTTGGCTTACAGACTCTATGATTTAATGAAAAATCAAACGTGGTTGAAAATTTATATTTCTAAAACATCAAATGTTCTTGAATTTTGGGTGGCATATTTTCTTTTTAATATAACTTTATTTATTGCTTGCCTTTCTCTTTGGAAGCCTGAAGGTCCAGATATTCCTTCTGACCCTCCCTCTGGCTGCCAGGACTTGGTTCCAATTTATTTTCAGAGGTAGAGGCAGTAACTGTGGTGTGCAGAGGTGACAATATTGGTGCTCAGCAGGAGTGGCAGTGATGTCCTGTCCAGAACATTTATGTTTGGTTGTCGTTCGAGTGGTCATTTGTCACTTCCTTCACTTCCCAATGTATGTTGGTGGTGCTATTGGTATGGTGCTGAATCTATCATGATAGAAGCTTAAAAGCCAGATATGAAGTCTCAGGTCCTATGAGAAGCCTGGAGCTGGGCATATGACTTGGCCAGTGAGGTAGACTTTCCTAGGATTCTGAAGCTAGTGATGCCAAGACCTGGGCCTGTAGAGAAGTCACTGGTTGTCTGCAGTTGTGACAGCCAGGGACAATTTCTAGGGGCAGAAGCAATGGTGCCCAGGGCAGCATCTGATTTGTTATCACTTGGGGCTGGGGTGACACTTTGGCACCCAGTGGTTAGCCTCTGAGGCAGACGTGCCATCCTCAGACTCCTCTTGTGGGAGGAGTTCATGTTTCTAGAGGAGCCTCTTCTCCTTGATACTGACCATTTTCTGACCCTGGTTTTCTAGTCTTTCTGTCAATTCTGGGACTCCCAGAGATGTTGTCAGTAAATTCATTTTCACTTCAATCAGCCAGAGGCAGTTTGTGTTGCATTTAAATAACAGCTTGATTGATGCATTCTGATCTTTAGGTCTCTGAATTTGTTGGTTTCTGCCTCTTGTCAACCTTTATCCTCTAGTGATCTGTTATGTCTAACTTCCCTGTTTTGCTTAAGACAATGCAGTTGCTTTACATTTAATGCAGCCCAGATCTCTGCCCAATACCATATTAACTCTGAGGTTTTCCTGGTCTACTTCAAAGGTTAAAGATCTGCCCAGGTCTGGTATTTCTTCATTAGCTTTGGATCAATTTGCTTTGACAGTTTCACATTTATTTTGTTGCTGTTAGAATCATCATCCTAGATCTTAAGCTATGGGGTGGCTGACATGCACAGTCCCTGGCCACATTTGCTGGGGCTTAGCAATGATTTATTTGGTGCCAAACGAGGAACTCTCTTGGTTCCATTTCTTTGCTATTTTCTGCTAAAAGGGATTATTTTTCCTGGTTAATGTGAATCAAAATGTACCTTTGTTTCTAGAAAGCAGGAATGAAGATCTCATACTCAGCACTTCCCGTCTCTACCCCCAACTCCATGCCCATCTGCCCATCTGTGTCCTACCTATTGGGGTCTTCAAAGCACAGCCTGTGCTCACTGCTGGCCTCTGTACCAGGGGTAGAGAATTTAACATGAAACCCATTTATATCTCTGGCTTCTATGGCTGAGATTAGTGTCTAAATTATCTAGAACCCTCGGGAGGCAGGGCGGGGTGGGAAGCTACAACTGTGTAGACGAATTTGTTGATTCACACCTTATTACCTTAGAGAGTAGCTCCTTCTCTGTCATGTTGTGCCCTCATTTGGTCGGCATAAGTCTCTTTTTTTTGAGGAAGAAGTATGAGGTGCTGATGGATGGATGGACACTTTTTTTATCTTCTTTTAGCTAGTGGACAATCTTCTGCACATCTGGCAGATGTTTACCTAAATTACACTTTCAGTTCCTGTTGAAATTTTACAAATCCTTTTATATTGTATATTTTAGGAATAGTTAATAAAAAGGTGGAAGAGAGCATTAGGTCTCTAACTCTCTATTGGCATAATCTGCTCCATATTGCTGAGAGAAATTTTAAGCATCGTAAGCAGTAACTCTGAAAAAGAGCTTATAGCATTGCCTTGTAATAGAGTATGAAAGCTTTATTATTGAGGCACTGACTTAGGTAATAATCTGGAAAAAATAAAGTTGGATTTTTACCTCACTCTTTATACCGAAGTAAAAATCCCAGCTATATCAAATACTAAAAAAACTGGAAAAAAATAAAAGAACTAGAAGGAGGCATGAAAAAACCTTTTATAATCTTAAAATAAAAAAGACCTTTGAAAGGACTTCACAAAATCCAGAAGTCTTAAGGGAAAAGATGGGTATATACAACTGTGAAAATGTAATGCTTTTCATGGTAAAAAGTACCATAAACATGGTCAGAAGACAAATGAAAAACTGGAAAAAAGTATTTGCAATACATATGACAAAGAACACATCCTGTAACATATAAAGAGTATTTATGAATCAATAAGACTGTAAGCCTTACCACCCTAGCAGCCAAAGAACATGATATACAAGTATAGTTTATAAAAACAGACAAAAATAGTCTTTGAAATTATAGGAAAAATGCTCAGCTGTACTTATAATAAAATAAATGTAAATTTAAACCAATGAGTTATGTACCTGCACAGATTCTCGAGTTACAGTAGGCTTTAAACTAATACTGAGGTTCCTTAGCTTTCTGAAGGGATGCAAGGACAAGCAATACAGCTGCACAGCATAGGCAACTTTCTACATAGGCAAACACCAAGATGGGTGTGGGTCACTCTGACACTCTCTTTTATACCCTTGGATTCATGGTGTCCTGAGGCCTGCATGCCAGTTCACAATTTCCCCAGGCCAGGAGCAGTTTCACTGGGCAGATGAAACAGACACAACACTTCACAATTACTTAACTTTGGACTTTCTTGAGAAACAGGACTTTAAGGTCATGTCCCAAGCATTCTTGGATCAGCCAAGGTTTGAGGTTAACCCTTACTTTTCGGATTGTAACAAAGTTGGTAAAGAGCAAACTACATCATGACACACTGTGCTGAGTGAGGGTATAGTGTAACTATCACTCTTATAGTTTGTTGGTAGAAAATTGGGAGGGCAGTTTTAGCATACCTATCAAAAATTTAAATACATATTTCCTTTAACTTAGCAGTTTCAATGATAGGCATTTGCACTACAGATATATCCAAAGAAAGAGCATTTACTACAACCCTGATTATATTAGCAAAGTAATGTTAATAACTGAAAAGTTCATCCATAGGGGCCTAATGAAATAAATCAATTGAAGGAAATACCACAGAGCCATTTCAAAATGAGAAGCAGATCTATATGCACAGGTATGGAGCAATCTCAGAGCAATATGAAGTGAAAAAAGCAAGGAATGGAAATGTGTTCATAGATGTCAAAAGAGAATGCATATACCTATATGGCTGTGTTTGCATAGACAATCTCCGGAAATATTGGCAAGAGACTGGTAACTGCTTTTAACAGGAGAATGGGGGAGAAAAAGAGATTCACATTTTATTTCAGGCTCTTATATACTCCGAATTTTTTAAGAAGTCATGTCTGTGTATAACTATTCAACAAATGAAAACATAGTAAATACATACATTGAAAAAAGAGTTATTAACTTTGGGTTATTGTGGCTGATGAGGAAAAAAAAGCACATTTTTCTTTGAATGAAATAAAATATTTAACTTTTTATAAAGTAGAAGTAGGAGACACAAAACTATTATAAAAGAATAATTTTACTTTCATCAAGTTGAATTATCATGACAATATTGGACATCAGAGTTATATTGTGTAAATACTACTGGTTGATGTTTTTGGTGGACATAAAAACTGAGATAGTAATCATTTTCCCACTTCCTTTCCTCACATTTTCCACTTAACCCATTGCTGTCTGGTTAGGAGTTTCTGAATTGCCAAACTCAATCACTACTTTCTAATATTTACCTCATTTGATCTCTTGGCCCCCTTTTTGTAGGGTCTGATTGAGTATAATTTTTTTCCTTAAAATTATTTTATTCCTTGGCTTTCAGGACACAAATTCAGAATCTCCTACCTCTTCATCTTCCCATGAGTCCTTTGACTTCTGTCTTGGAAACATCTCTAGAATCTTTTTGTAACAGAGTAGAATGCTTGGCCTCTCTGACTCCATCTTCTTCCAGCCTGCTTTGTTCCCATGGTCTTCAGGCTGATAGCTTCTGCTTAGTCTTGCACACAGACAGGCTAATCACTTGAGGAATTCTGCTTGCAGCTTGAGGTTTACAGAAACAGCCTCTTACCAGAAGGTGTCTCTTCCAAGGAGATAAGGGAAGTATGTGTTGTTTATCAAAGATTTGCAGGAACATCATGACCAGACTCATATAAACTAACACAATCTTCTGGGACCCCTGCTGGTGTCCAGATATCTGCAGTGGTCAATCATCTCTTCCCCTCCCGTTTCCTTTTCTCTTGACATAAAAGAAGACTGAATTCTGTACTTTTTAAAGATGAATTTGTAAAACAACTAAGTCCCCCATCTTCTCGGTTGGCACCTTCTTGGCTGATAAACCTTTTCTTACTCTAAGCTCTGACATTTTGAGTTTTGGCCTTTCAATGTGTCAGGCATACTTGAACTAGGAATATTCTCTCTTCTCTTCATCCCAATGCAATGGCCTTAAGTTCTGTCTCCGCTGTGTTATTGAGACCCTCCCATATGGTCCACTTTCCTAGTCTCACCCTGCTTCAGTCCAAGTTCTACAAGGTCATACACATCTGTATGTGGCTCAAAAACATGCACTGATTTGCCTTTTGGAGGTCTATGTTTACACTTTAAGTGGCATGTAAGAGCCCTCATACTCTTGTCTTCAGCTTCATTTCAACCTCCCCTACTTCCACACACCTTGGTACTCAAGTACTCTTGTTTACAAGTGAAGAAACCCAGCTAGAGTTTTGTTTATAAAAGACAGGGATTTATTGGGAAGAGCCTATGGCCTGGGGCGTCTCCTGAATAACCAAGCCTAGGACAGGTCAGGGGTTGCAGCGGCCTCAGGAGCCACTGGAGCTGGAACCTGAATGTGGCCAGGGCTCCTCTGCCTCTCATCACTGCTCTTCTCTGGGAATTTTTATATTATAGTCTCAATCATCACAGATGAATAGATTCTCCTCAGTCATGTCTAAGTATCCCATATTGTAGGCACCATATGTATGGGTCTTGACTTCTTATTCATTCAGCCACTGTGTCTTTTGATTGGAGCATTTAATCCATTTACTCTTAAATAATGGTTGATAGATACGTAGTTATTGGCATTTTATGTTTTATATTTTTGGTCTTTTTTTATTTTCTTCCTTTTAAAGAATTCCTTGTAACTTTTCTTGTAATACAGGTTTGGTAGTGATGAACTCCTTTAGCTTTTTCTTGTCTGGGAAACTCTTTATTCTAAATGATAGCTTTGATTCTAAATGATAGCTTCTCTGGGTAATCTTAGTTGTAGGTCCTTACTTTTCATCACTTTGAATATTTCCTGCGAATCTCTTCTGGTCTACAAATTTTCTGTTGAGAAAGCACCTGACAGTCTTATGGTGTTCCCTTGTAGGTAACTAACTGCTTTTCTCTTGCTGTTTCTAAGATTCTCTCTTTGTCTTTAACCTTTGGCATTTTAATTATGATATATCTTTGTGTGGGCCTGTTTGAGTTCACCTTGTTTGGGACTCTCTTGGGCTTGTATGTCTATTTCCTTTGACAGGTTAGGGAAGTTTTCTGTCATTGTTTCTTCAAATAGGATTTTGATTCCTTGCTCTCTCTCCTCTTTCTGGTACCTCTATAATGCAAATGTTAGTATGCTAAATAATGTCCCAGAGGCCTCTTAAACTGTCCTCATTTTTTTGGATTGTTTTTTCTTTGTTTTCTTTTCTGATTGGGTGCTTTCTGCTACCTTATTTTCTAAGTCAGTGATTTGATTCTCTGCTCCATCTAATCTACTGTTGATTCTCTCTATGTGTTCTTCATTTCAGTTATTGTATTCTTTATTTCTGACTTTTTAAAATGTTTTTTTAAAAATATCCATTTTTATTTTTCCTTTCTCTTTGTTGAAGCTCTTGCTGAGATCATTGAGCATCCTTATAACCAGGATGTTTTGAATTCTGCATCTGATAGATTGCTTGTCTCTATTTTGTTTGTTTCTTTTTCTGGAGCTTTGTTCTGTTCTTTCATTTGGGACATGTTTCTTTGTCTCCCAATTTTTACTGCTTTCCTGTATTTTTTTCTATGTATTAGGTAGAGCTGCCATGGCTCCTGGTTTTAGTAGAGTGGCTTTATGTAGTAGATATCCTGTGGGGTGCAGTGGCACAGTCTCCCTAGTCACCTGATCAGGGTGCTCCAGGTGTTTCCCTTGTGTGTGTTGTATGTGCCTTCTGTTTTAGTTGAGCCTTGGTTGTTGTTTGCATGTTAATGAGAGGGATTGATCCTCAGGCTGATTGGTTGTGAAGCCTGGCCATGACTACAATGAAGGAAATGTTGTACAGGGGCCTACCCAATCAAGCAGGATTCACTTTAGCAAGCTCCAGCACCTGCCCAATCTGCCCTTTGGGCGTATTGTCCTTAGAGGCAGCTGCATGATGCTCTGCCTTGGTCTGAAGCTGGCCACTGGGTGTGCTATTTCTGAGGCCTCCTGAAAGGGGTCTTGATGCAGGCTAAGTTCAGCAACAGCTTGTGCCCTGCCTGGGGCCACTGGGCATAAGCAACAAAGCAATCCACAGATGGCCACCATCTGAGCTGGGTTTGGAGATGCCTTGAGAAGTCAATCCACAAACTGAGGCTGGCTGCCACTAGTGGCATATTTGGAGCTGCTTGACAAGACGTGCACAGCAAGCTAAAGCTAGATGCTGCTTTTATAGGTTTCGTGAGCCTTTGAGAGATTTTAGGATAGTGTGCAGCATGAGCCAAGACAGGCTGTTTATATGGAAAAGCCACTGGAAACAGCTTGGTGTGCTCAAAAGTTGGGTGGGGAAGGGTCTCAGGGACTCACCAGGGCAAGTGAATGAATGGTGTTAGCCAGGTTGATGGAGACTCTGATATGGTGGCACCCATGTCTGCATGCTGGGAAGGAGGGAGGACTCAGCAAAGAAACAATGGGTTCTGCCAACACTTCTTTCTGGGTGCTGCCTCTCCAGCACTCACCTCAAAGTCAAACATCTCAGTTCTTTCCCATATGTCTCTTGTGCCTTTGAAGTTTCTGCTCCATCTCTGGAGTTCAGAGCAATTGACATTATCAGCAAGTAAGTCCATGCATGGGCCCTTTAAAAAGATTGCCTTGGACTCTAGCCACATTCCATTTCATTCAGCCACAACCTTCGTTGGTTTTCACAGCCAGAAGTTATGGAGACTTTTCTCCTCGGCACTGGAACCCTGGGCTTTGGGAGCCTGGTGTGCGGCTGGGACCCTTCGCTCCTCTGGGGGGACCTCTGAAGCTGAAATATCCCTCCAGATTTTTAAAGGTCACACAAGGTTGTGGGACCAGTTTGTTCTACATCTCTGCCCCTCTTACCAATCTCGAAATGGCTTCTTTAGTATGTCCTTTGAAGTCGAACTTTGTTTCAGTTAGACTTCAGGTGATTCTCAATGATGGTTGTTCTGTAGGTTAGTTGTAATTTTGATTGGTCATGAGAGAAAGCAAACACAGCATTTACCTACTCTGCCATGTTGAGCGGAAATCCCAACCTGTGCTTTCAACACATTCCTCCCTCTGTCTGGACTACCTTCTGCTTCCACAAAGTCTTCTAAATAACACTCCTCTCCTCCTTCCTCCCCCCCCCCACACATACAAATGCAGAAGTGGTGGCTATTTCCCTGCCATTTCATAGCCTCTTGTATGTATTTTTATTAGCACTTACCACACTGTCTTCTAAATATATTAGTTCCAACAACTTGGCTAACATCATTCATTCACTCACACTGGTGATTCCCTGAGACGCTGTCTCACCCAACTTTTGGGCACATGCAAGCTGCTTTCAGTGGCTTTTCCACACAGCTGTCTGAACCTTTCCTGGTATCTCTTTATCTTTCATGTGTTGTACTGTTGTCATTTAATAGAGATTTGTTGAATGAAGGAAGAGGGAGAGAAAAGTCCCTCCATAGGACTGACATCTTAAAGTCCTTGGTCTCTGTTATCCCTGTGTGCTAAGAACAATGTGCACACCCAGTTAAGGGGCCCAGAGTCAGAGTGGGTGGGAGTAGAGATGCTAAACAGAAAGCAGATTCTCCTAGGAAGACCTAAGTGCATCTGAAGCTCTCAGAAATTGTCCAGCATTTCCTCTGCTGAGACATGGTTTCTGTTAACTCCACACCCAGTTCCCAGGAACTAGGCATTTGAGAGAAGAATTTCCCTCTCATCCCTTCACAAGGAAGACTTAATGCTATACTGTAACCAGCTTAGCTGCTGCCTTTGCAAGAAGTCTCCCTTTCAAGCTTATTGTCATGGCTAGTCCCAGAGGGGTTGTGTCTGCTCTAGAGTGTCCTCCCTTATTTTGTTGGGGCCATAAATACTGCCATGTGGCACTTAGGTACTTCTTATTAAGTCCTTGCTCAGTTGTCCCTTTATTTTTTAATTTTCACACTTTTAAGTTTCAAAATGATTGCAGAAACAGGGCCCTGTAGCACACATAAACATTTTCCCAAAGCAGAAAACTGGGGGAGAGCTGAGGAACAGGGTGAACTTCACCCCCAAAAGTGTCTTTGTGAATCCAGAGAGGGCTGGGTCTGAAGGGAAGTTTAGCATCATGCTGTTAAATCACAGCAATTTATGGTAGTCCAAATTATTCAGAGACTTGGAGGAAACTGATCAATTAGGTGTGTTGCAGGCAGGAAAGCTCTGAGTCATGCTTCTGTGGGCCTGGCCAGACTCTGCTCCTGCTGTCGTCTGAACTCTCATGCTCTTTTTTTCTCTGACAGACAAAATGTCTGGGATGGGGCTCTGGAAGGCCACTGGGATTAAGGCTGTAGGCTCCCCAAGTCTAGGCCAGAGGGCTTGCCCCCAGGAACTGGTACTCAGGATATCCTCAGTAGATAGTTTACATAACCAAAGGGGGGTAATTCTGGCTGTCCTACCTGTATAACCCACTGTTAAAGCCAGGATTCCAAGAGGCATTCCTCCTCTCCTCCTTTTCTAGATACAGAGAATTAGTAACTAAATTCATTCAGTTTGGCCTAAAAATATCTCTGGATCTATCCCTTTGCAGCCCCAGTGCAAATCCTGATCACTTCTCACCCCAATTTGTGCAACAGCAGGTCTTCTTACTCCCCACCTCTAGCATTGTTTTCTCCCATCCACCCACCCTCCTAACTGTCCAAAGTTAATCACCAAACCATACCTCTGCCATGTCACTCCCTTCCTAAACACCTTTTAGCTGCCTCTGCTCCTGTCTGTCAGGAGTTGAGGTGGCTATGCCCACCTGCACACTTTCTCTTTTATTCTCTGAGTGTCTATGTTTCTCCAGGCTCAGTGTGCCTGAGTGTGATGTGCTCATGAGTGACTGGGCATGTGAGTGTGCCTGGGTCTGGATCTGAGGCTGCATAGGTCCAAATGGGTAAATGTTGATTTGTTTCTGTGCACATCAAAGCATCTTTGTGAATGGGTGCCTGAGGGTTTGTATGTACTGAGTGTGTGTTCACCTGGTTGTTTCAGTGTAAATTTCTGTGTGTGCATCTCTGTGCAACTCTGTATACTCTTTATCCTTTGTTGTTTCTCTGAGTCTGAGTCTCTGGGAGGATGAGTGATTGCTGTCGATGGGGAATGTTCCAATAAGGAACAGTGTGAAAGAAATCATTTCACACTCCCCATAGAGCAGATCATGTGCTCTGCTCTTGACAAGTGAGTGGTTGCTGAGTTACTGAAAGTCAACTCCTTGCCTCTCCTGCTATGAAGCATTGACTGGTGGCTGGCTGTTTTTAAAGCAAACTTTCTTCCTTTCTGTGATTCCTCTGAGGTTCGGAGCATAGAGCTAGGCAGGCCCTCATCTTTCTTTGAGATTTACAGAGTCAGGGAGAGTGCGGGGCAGCCTGTGTGGGGAAGGCTGAATGTTCCGTGCTCCTGAAGGAGAGACCAGGCACCATGCAGGATTTGGGGCAGAGAGCAGTTTTTCATTGTTGTGGCTCTTCTGGCTTTAGGGCCATTTGTAACAGAACAGACAACAGTGAAAGCTTTATAGGGAAGTGTTATTCGAAAAGGGCTGGCTGAGAGGAAGTGTGGAGTGAACAAATTCGAGCAAGTTAAATCTGGGTGCTGAGAAGTCTAACAGAGTTAAGAGCATCAGGGCAAGCAGGTTGGAGTGTGGATCTCGTATTTTCAGGCCCATATTTTCCTTCAGGGATTCTTTGTCCTGGGTTCATCCTTTGATGGTACAAATACAGCCTGTTCTCTATCCTTTTTGCCCCCAACCCATCATCTTATCAACCTCTGTGCCTCCTTTGAGGCCACTCTGACAACCAAGCCATGCCATTGTCATGCTTGTAATGATGCTAGGTAAACCCTAAACAGAAAAAGCCTCTGGCACATCAGACAATAGAGCCTCAGCCCAGCTTGCCCCACCCAGGTTCCGTGTAAATGAGGAGATGGAAGCTCTAGCAATACGGTGCCTATGCCTGATCACATATCAGACATACAGCACAACTGTAACTCGAGTGTCTTGACACCCCATTGAGTGTCTTTTCTACCACACAAAGATAGTTTTGGATGACTTTTGGGTGTTGAATGACTTTCATTTAAAATCTGAAAATAACTTCTACTTATGGGACCTTATGAGTGAAGTGGAAACTCATGGAATGAGTTAGGAAAAGAGCTTGTGACAGTGAAATAGAAGACTTTTATCTGGAAGGAATGTCCCTGCCTTTGAAGAGGCAGTTGCAGGAAGGTTTGAAGTAAGCCAGATATGGAGAGTTCTAAGAATGGGCAGTATAGTGGCCAACTTAGAGAGTCAGTTCAGTTCAGTTTAACCATCATTTACTCAAGAGCTAGCAAAGGCCAGGGGCTGGGATGGTACCAGACACAAAGAAGGCTAAGACATGATCCTGCCTTCAAGGAGGCCACAGGCTGTGGTGGAGCCAAAAAGTAATTTCCCAAATGCAATGTGTGGTGAAAGCTCAGATATCAGTATGTGAGGGCTTATAAGGGAACACAAAAAAGGAGTTGTGCTTCATCTGCTAGGGTTCAGAGGACACACAGATGTAAGTGCAATGTACAATGTATGGGGGAACCTCATACTTTTGATCTAAATGGAGCTTAATATGCAAGGTGGGAGTGGAAGGAGGAAAATCTGAGAATTTTCTGAAAACTAGATGACATGGGTCTTTTGAGGCTATGATAAATGCTGAAAATGGGAATCACTGAAAAGTTTTAAGCACAGTTTTAAATGGATCAGATTCATATTTACTTATCTCTCTCTCAAAGTACATTCAGGAGAAGGTTTAGAAAAACAAGATCAAAGGTGAAAAATTAATGAGGAGATGGTGGTAACCTTCAGGTAAGAGATGAGGGGAGCTGGAACTAGGATAGTAGAGAAAGAGAGGAAAAGATGGATTTGGGAAATATTTAAGAGGTAAATGTTAGAAAAAGTGGTGATAGGCTGATATAGGGGAGGAGGACAAACTTTGTATTCATGACTTTGGGACAATGTGGATGGATGGTGACCTCATCAGTTAGGGTACAGAATGTTGAGTTTGAGGAATTGAGGCATGTGGAGAGGGATGATGAGGTCTGACTATGTGCTTGAGGTCCTGTGGGACATCCAGATGAAGATTTCAAAGAACCACTAAGATCTGAAGTTTTAGAGAGAAATCAAAACTGGAGATTTGAAAACATGCAGCATCCAGGGAGGGTATATAGAGTAAAAACGGAGTGGGTCAAAAAGAAAACTCTAGAAAGCCCCAACCTTCAAGGGGCAATTAGAAGAGAATTCCATAAACACAACAGAGCAGGAAAATCTGGAGAGGGATGGAGAAAATGTGGAGGGTGTGCTGTTGTGGATGCTCAAGCAAAGACCAGGGTGGGGGAATGGCGGTAAATATTGGAAGAAAAAGGAATGGTCATCAGTGCCAGGAGCATAGGCGAGTGGAAGTGACATATAGACTGATGAAGATGGAATGGTAGCAATGGAGGTCTGCTTGTAAGAAGGTGAGGGATGAATGGGAGTTATGCAGACTGAGTTAGTCTACACTTGTAAGAAATTCCACTGGAGGGGCACATAGTCAAAACTGTAGTGTTTTCCTTAGGGGTAGGGGGACAAGAGGGACATTCCTATTTATTGAATGAGTAAAAATGCTCAGTAGAGGGTGCAGCTGAAAGTATAGGAAAGAAGAATTGATGGATGGAGGTCCTGGAGGATGCAGAGATGGGCAGAGAGGATCTTTGGCTTGGGCAGGAAGGGGGCTGGAGGAAAAGAGGAGGTTCTCTGTGTGGTTCTAAGTCAGTGTTTAGGTTACAGGAGCTGGAAGTTGAGGGCAATTATACCTGTGGGCTCCATTTTTAAAATGAAACAAGAGACAAAGTTTTATTCTGTGTATGTTTGTGGGCTGTGTAAACTGGCTTAAGAAAAATTAGGAAGATATGGATTGGAAATTAGGGAAAATGAAAGTGGAAGCTAACCACAGACAAAGCATAGCCATGCAGCTGAGAATCCAGTGAGAATACTCATGTTTAATTGGCAGTGGTGGAATCTTCTCAGAGTTACAAGATTTTTGTTTTGTTTTGTTTTGTTTGTTTGTTTGTTTTTTGTTTTCTAGCAGCAGTCAATTTCCTAGGTAGAGGACTCTAGAAGATGTATTGCTGTAACACTGAACCAGGATTGGGATTTTGATGGACAGAGTGGTGGAATGGTGTGATAGTAATACCTATAATACCTGACACTTACTGAGTGCATGGTGTGCTCTAGGCATAATGATCTAAGCTCTTTATATACATTATTTTGTTTAATTTTCTTAAGAGCTCTAGGAGGTGGAAGTAATATTAGATCCATTTAACAGATGAGGAAACTAAGTTACATGTAAGTAAAGTTTTCCCAAAGTCACATTGGTAGAATGTGCTAAAGATAGTATTCAAAACCAGGCAATCCCACTAATTCTAGAGGGAAAAAATGATTCAGGTAGTTAATGATGAGATTATACTGATTTTAGGAGAAAATGAGGCTAATAACTGGCAGGTAGAGGGGAAGAAAATGAAGGATCTAAAGGACTGGATGTCTTTATGAGTCAAACACTCCCATGAGCGTGGAAGTCAGGGCTGGACGAAGAGTTGACTGTGGTAACAGTGTGAACAATTGGTATAGTCGTGGGATCAGAGTTCAGATATAGGTTACTGAGGTCGAGAGGGTCAAGTCTGCATAATGATAGTGCATAGCATGGAGTGAAGATGTTGAAGTATCTCAAGACGATGGAACAGAAAGGCAATAAATTAACAACTGGCACAGCAGGGGAAGAAGTTAGCTATGCCTGACACTTGAACTATAGATTGGATTTTGTTTTTACACACTGCCACTTTCTCTGCTACTCCTGGTTCTCAGAACCCCCATTCCCAATGGCACAGTTCTTCCCAAGGATACCTTTCCCAAGTGTACCTCCCTCCTCCCAGGAGACAGGACTGGAATTCCATTTGAGAACCAGGATTACCATCTCCTTGTAAGGAAGTGGTGTTCCAGTGAGCAGGGCCTCGTCTCCTAGGAGGGCTTCAGAGAAGCCACAGACCCAGTTGAAACAATGCTGTCACCCAAGCCATCACTGCTTTCCCTTTAGTTTTCTGTGCTGGTCAGCTTGGCAGACTTATTTCCAGGAAAGTGTTTGTGCATGACTCTGTGCGAATCATTGATGACATCTCCCCTAAGGAAGGAAAACAGTGTCCGTAGCTGTAGGCATCACCAGTCTATTCCTTAAATAGAGAAAGGCGTCTGGGTTGGTCTGTGGGGGAAACACACGAGAAGCCTGGGAAACTGCCTTCATAGTCAGGCTGAGAAGGGACCCCAAGGGACAGAGAACCGACTGGAAGTGCTAGGAGGAGACAGAAGGAGCTGAGCCTGTGAGAGCTGCAGTGGGACAACCACCAAGCCCAGAGATGGCCTAGCCAAAGACATGGCCTGGAGATAGAAGCAGAAAGAGATTGGGTGATTTTCTGACAGTCTCTATATCTCTGAGGGACTTTTTAGCCTGTTTCTATGACTTTTATAGAGCCACCACTCCCGTGGTTTATTTCCAAAGCAGTGTTGTGGTTAAAAGAAACAGTGTATGGCCAAATGTAATTTCAAAACAATTTATGTTCTTTTCTTGTACATCTGTAGGCCCATGAAGGGAAAGCATGGCCGCTGGCAATTCTTTTTAAATTCTCCTTTTCTTTTCCTCATATTGCTCCCCTGACTGCAGCTGTACCCTAGGACTTGGTCTTCAAAGCCCCCTGAAATGCCCAAAGGTTCTTACACGGAGGGCCTCACCGTCAGTCTGTCTTTCATCTCTGTTCTCCAACACAATAATACTAGTAGGGTGTGTCAGGGTTGGGGACTCTGAAGAATGTACAGCAGGCTGGGCTAGAATGCTTCATCAAACATGGGCTGGGGACTGGGGCAAAACTGTATTATAGTATTAAAGATAATAGTGTATTCCATCACTTTCCACCTAAGCAGTTTAATGGACTCCACAAAGAAATGTTCAATCACTCAATAAGCCCCTTAGTGACTCCTTCTGCTCACATCCACCTGTCTCTCCTCCCATCTTCACCCTATTTTACTCTGAGTGTGTATTAGCATTTGGGGGCCTCCAGGTGCCTGGCTGAGTTTATTCAAACTCTCCTTACCAACCTCAGGACCAGGAATGAGCAACGTCAAAATTCTGAGATCAAACATTAAATCCCCTTCCCCTTTAAGACCAAGGCCTTTGATGTGAGGAGGTAAAGGGACCCTGAGAACAAGAAACCACTTGATTCTTCTAGTTGTCACAACCAAAGCCAAGTGTGAGACTCTCCTTACCTCCAGAATCAATTTACAAACGCACTGTGACATCGTATCGGGGGCAAGCACCCGATGCCTACAGCTTTTAGCTCCTGGCCCATCTTCAGCCTTAGAAGCAAGCACAGGCCAAGTCTTCACCAGCATTGGCTGAGGACCAGCTTACCTCCGTCTGCTGGAGACATGCCTGGTTGAGCTCTACTATGAGATGGGTTTATGTGAAACCCCAGTGGCCTCCCTTCGGGCTTCTCCAGCCTGCTCTGGCTGAGCTCCTTCAGCCTGAGCTGCTTTATCCTGCAGTGGGTCCATTTCCTTCCTTATTTCCTCTGTCTTGATTTGATTTGCCAGTAGTGGGAATCAAGCCCAATCCCAATGCTGCTTATTAATTTCTGACTGTTTACAATTCCCTTATCTCCTAAATGTATTTAGGTGCTTCTGAGCCTCCAAGACCTGTTTTCTCGCCTCTATTGATTAGCATATTTTAGAATTGCAGGCAAACATTGTACACCGAGTATCTGCTACAGGGACATTGTGCCAGTTATCAAATAATTGTCTCTCAACCCAAAGGCTGTCCTCTGTCTCTGCTCTGCCATGCTGGGTCTGGGACTCAGCCAATCCTACTCCTGCTCAGCAGGCTGCTTTGTTATGTTAGGCGTTGCTGGTAGGGGGCGCTGGAAGGAGATTGCAGAGCTGGAGGAGGCAGTGGGAAGCAGGCTCCTTCCCTCAGCGAAGAAAGCTTCTTCACCTTGGCAGAGGCAGTTGCTTTCTAGAGCAGTTGCTGAGTCCAGTCTGCAGCTTTTCCAGCCCTTACAAAATTAGAATCATGGTTCCCTCCATGACTCCTCACCACCAGAGACCCAGCACTGGCTGGTGTCCCTTCTCTAAGTCTGAGTTTCAGCTCAAGAAGCTCCCTCTCTATTTCTAAGTTTTCATGATTCCAACTTCTTTCCTTAGTTCCTGAGGTCCTAGTGTCAGTAGCTACTTCCTGCAGTTACTTCCTTTGTAATACCTGCGTTCTCTTTTTTACCCTTTCAGTTACCTAGTTAACAACTTTACAAAGAGTTAACAATTCTTTGTATTAAATTACTCTGTTCACATAACTGTTGTGGGTTCTGCTTCCAATGGGACCCTAGCACAGATATCGGTTTGGCTGATGAGCCTCAGGTACTGTCCACACCTGAACTTGCCGTCTTTATGGCTTCGTGTCCATGAATATCCTTTAGTTCCAGGCCACATCAGCTCACCTGTGAGAGGTAGCAGGTCTCTGTCTCAGTGTCACTTCATCCTTACAGTGTCTCTGTGGTGCATTCTAAACATCACTCTGAATCCTTTCTACAAACTCTGATATTCTACTTCCTACTGATTTCTTAAGTTTCATGCCAATATGTCCATAGTAAGTTGCAGGGCCACAGCCAAGTCTCGAGGGAACCCAGACCTGACTGGTATTTTCAGGACATGGCTTTGGAGCGGGGCCAGGGTTTATTTGGTATTGACTAACTCCCAGCTGCCCCAAAGAATTCTGGGAATCTGGGTGTCTTTGGAGCTGGTGATGTAAATAATGAGTGCTTTATACTTCCGTGACTTAGTAAATCCATGTAATGGCATGTCTATTTGTCAGGATACAAGTATAGAAATCTGAAAATAAATAGCGTAAAAGAGGGAGGAGGTTCATTTATTTTTTATAGAGCTAGAGATCTGAGATAGAAGCTCAGGTGTGGGGTGGTCGCGACATGGTGGCATCTGTACCTCAGGCTTCTTCGCTTTCTGTTCTGCTGTGCTCTGCTTACAACTCTCATTCTCATGGTCACCATTTGATGGCAAAATAGTGCTGCTCCTTCTTTAGCTTGTTCATATTGAGGGCAGGAAGCAGAAAAGAGTGACTATGGGAAAAGGACAGTGTTATCTGTGGAAAATAAGATTTTCCCAGTAGACTTTCTCTTGTGTCTCATTGGCACGTGGCACTTGCTCTCAGCTGCAAGGGAGATTGCAAAATGTAATTTTCTAGCTGGTACATTGCCACTCCAAGTGATTCTGGCAGTAAGAGAGAAAGGAGTAATGAACATTAGACGAGTATGTGACAGTGTCTGTCATACATGTGAATCTGGTGCTCTGAGTGCAATGTGTTGGTCTGAACATCTCAATTACCCTCCGGTTTTACTGCCAACCTCAGCAAGGCCCGCTCAGTGGCCTTATGGCTCTGGGGGTATTCCAGGAGCCCCGGTGGCTGATGCTCGCCCCAGATCTTTACAGCTTGAATGTAGCCTTTGGGCACTCATGGAGAAAACAACTTTCAGGCCATACACAGTTTGACATTCTTAATCTGAAATTCGACTGTGTGAACCTTAGGTCCAAGCTCCAGCAGGCTTGGGCCTCCCTGTCTCACCAGTAATATGTCATAATGAGATGCAGAAACCCCAGCTTGTCTTTTCAGCACCGGCCCTCTCTCACCACTGCCTCTGAGTGGACTGCCTCTGCGTTCAGTACAATCTTGCCTAGGCTCCTCCAGCCGTCACCCCACATGCCTCTCGTTGACCTCCTCCACTTCCTCTCGGTTCCTCTCACAGAAGCATACGGACCAGTGTGGCAGAGTGGGGCATTTGCTGGAGAGTAACGAGTGGGAAGACAAAGAGATTGACTCTTTAACAAACTCAGGGAGGGGCAAAACTAGGACTGCTGACAGATTAATAATCATAGCCTTACCACTTTTATTTGGCCAAAAGAACCTCAATGAAATGGTAAGAAAAGGGACAGAGGCTTGCCAGGAAAGGGCTAGTAAGGCCAAGAGGTCCCTGGAGAGGCTGAGGAGGTCTCTTTTGTGGTGATGGCTGCTTGGCAAAGAAGACAGAGTGTTGGGACATCTTGGGGACCTCACCAAGACCTCTATGAGCCCCATCCTAGCAGGACCCAGGTTCCCCAGCTCACATGGCTCAGACCTCTCCATGAAGTCACGGCAGCAGAGATGGGCTGGAACCGGGCTTTTTGGGGGCTGTTTTCAGTCTCACTTGCTATTTGTTCATCCTTCCTTTCTTCCTGCTTTTTTGGGAAGTTCTTCAACTCCCAGCCTGCCTTGCCCCTGTAGCTTCTGGATTTATGCTTTGGGCATTTGCCACCCGAGGCTGGTGAGCACTGCTGGATGCTTAAAGACCTTAATAAGATCTGTAAACATGCACCTCCAGCAAGCTGCACTCGTCTACCTCAGAAGCTTCTTGCTTAAGTGAAATCTAAACAGCCTTTAATTATATATCACCTCTCAAGGACCATTTAAGAATCAAACCAGTATTTACAAATGGATTTGAAGTTTCCTAAATAAAAGGAATTAATTCTACCTGTTACCTCTCAGTGTCTAGAAAAGCAAAGAAAAGAAAAGGAAGGCTGATTATTTGTCCAATAGTATAGGCAGGGCCTTAGGATTTTATCCAGCTGGAAACACAAACATAATGTATTTGATCAGAGGGAACAGGAATTGCTTCAGCGAGGGTTATTGTTCCTCCTGAGTAGAATTTACCCAACTCACAGAAGCAAGGAGGTAGAGAGCAGGAGTATCAGCACCTTCCATCCACAGCAGGGCGCTGGTGGTTTCATGCAGAGCCCCTCCTGAGAGTTTAGTCCATACAGTCCCTTAGCCAGGCCAGTGTCATTCCACCTGGAGTGGGGTCTGGCCTTCCCCATGAGGTCAAACCCTAGATGGCCTACTTCTGGGGAGTTCTGGGCACAGGGAGACACTGTGGCCCCTCTTCCCGACAGTGCAAGCTCAACCCTATCATTGGCCAGTGTCTCCGTTCCCGTTAGTGCAGCTGTACTTTATTAAGACTAAATCTGTACCCTGAATTTTTAACTATTTTATCTGGACCTCTCAGATTAATACCCTTGTTAATTGATACTTCTACCCAGCCATCTAGACCCAATAGAAATTGAATGCGAACCACATATATGATTTGACATTTTTCTAGCAACTTCATTAAAAAAGTAAAAGGAAACAGGTAAAATTAATTTTAATAGTATATTTTATTAGCCCACTATATCCAAATATTGTCATTATTGTCATTCAATGAGTACTCAATATAAAATTATTCATGAGATATTTTATCTTTGTTGTTTGGTACAAAGTCCTTGAAATCTGGCATTTTGCTATTGCCGCACTTCTTGATTTGGCTTAACCACATTTCAGGCATGTAACTACCCTATTGAACAGCACAGCTCTAGAGACTGGTGTATCCAAGACCTCTAAATCCTGGCTGGGTTCCTCTTAGTTTCTGAGATAGTTAATTCTGAGTGTCAGCTTGACTGGGACATGGGTGCCCAGATATATGGTTAAACATTATTTCTGGGTGTGTCTGTAGGGTGTTTCTGGATGAGATTAGGATTTGAATGCATATACCCAGTCACATAGATGGCCCTCACCAATGTGGGAATTCTCTCTCCCTCTGCTGTTCTTCAAGCTGGGACATTTGTCTTCTCCTGCCTTTGAAATTAGACTTGGCCTGGAACTTACACCATCAGCTCTCCTGGGTCTCCAGCTTGCTAATTGCATATTTCAGGACTTCTCACCCTTCATGATATGTGAGCCAATTTCTTATAGTAAACTTTTTTATCTTATCTATCATCTATCTATCTATCTATCTATCTATCTATCTATCTATCTAGTCATCATCTGTCTATCTATTGGTTCTGTGTCTGTGGAGAACCAGGACTAATGCAGTTCCCCATAGACTGAATACATGGAATTGCAATGTTGGTGTCCCAATATTCTATGAAGACACCAGTTGGTGGATCCACTCTCCACATATCAAAGTGCAGCAAGGACAGCTTTCTGAACCAATGTGGGTCAGGATCCAGGGAGAAATTAGTAGACAATTGTGGAGTGTGATCCAAGAAACAAGGTGGCACTGAGGAGCCCTCAGCACAAGGTGGAATCATAGAATGGAACCCAAAGCCCAGAGAACTGGAAGCCTGAGGAATCATAGTAGAACTGAACCAGAAAAGTGAGAGGAGGTTATCTGTCTGGGTTAAGCTGAGAAAATTAATGAGTGTGGCTGAGCTTTGCAGTTCTGTTGAACCTGGGTTTACCTTCCCTGAGAATATTAGGAGGTCACCACCTTCCATGATGCTTTTGTCTCTGAGATCATCCCTTGGCACTTAGCTCCTGGATTACTCTTGTCTGCCTCCTTGGCTTCAGCCTTTCCTCGCCCTCCAGTGATGGTTACAGGGGGCAAATCTGAGCATGCCAGCCAACCCTCAGCTTGCAACCATTTTGCCTGTAGTGTGATGTCCAAACTCCCAGAAGTATATTAAAAAATGTTTGTATCTTCTCAGCCATTCTTATGCATTGTCCCCAATCCCCATTACACACAGGACATTTCATGCCCTTTGCTTCCTAATGTTGGTGTTTTTTTTTTTTTCACATCAGTGCCTTTATGTATGTTTTTCTCCTTGTCTGGAAGTCACTACCTTTCTCATTTCTCACCTGGAATCTTCTATTTCTCCTCTAAGGTGAGTGTAAGATATCACTTCCTCCAGGAATATTCCCTGACATTCTCTCTTAGATTAGATGCTGGTATCATGTATTCTCAAAAACACTCTTAGCTTACCTCTGTAATTCACTCATTTCACTATATTTTAATAACTGGCTCAAATGTTTGCCTCACATACCAGATCAAGGATCTTGAAGGCAGTTCCATATTCTCAGGACGTAACATTGGGGTTGGACTAAGGTGGCCTCAGAAAAGTTTATGCAATGACCAATGCACGCATTTACCCAGCTTCTGTGAAAACCATCAAGTGGAACTGGGGCCTAAAAAACCTGCTTGCTCAGGGCTTCCTATCTGGTTCAAACTGATTCTCCAACTGCCTCATCGCTGTCAGTGTATGCTGGTACCCACACCTTTGAGAAAACAATTTGTTAGCATGTATGCAGAAAAAGGCTGTGTGTCCAAAGATGTTTATTGCAGCATTGCCTCTGATAGAAAAACAAATTACAATGAATAAGTAAATTATAGCATGTCAGTGAGTTGGAATTTATGTAGTCTTAAAAACCACAATTTTGAAGACAGCAAAGCAGCCTGAAAGAGGAAAGACCCAGCACTTTTTGTGCACCCTCTTAGGGAGAAAAACCTAACTTTATTAAATGATCCTTTGTCCATTTATTCATTCATTAATTCAACAAATATTTATTGACTAGTTATAATGTATAAGGCCCTGCTCATTACCAAGAAGTCTAAATTTTAAGGGGAAATAGAAGATAGGGTTACATCACCCATCACACAACAACATTTGATTTAGAGATACCCTCATTCACTATTTCTTCCTCACAAGGTTCCTTGTATAAGTGCTCTTAAAACCTCTTCCCACCTTGCAAGTTTAGCCTCATCTTCCCTTCTATCATTTGCCATATCTTTATATCCCTTCATTTCTTGAATGAGGAATTTATCTATTGTTCTTGTAGTTTCTACAGTTTTGAGTCTCACAAACCAATTCCCCCCCTCAGCAAACAAAGGGGTCTTTTAGAATTTATTTTCCTTAGAAAGCAATGGAGCGACTGTAAATAAAAAGCTATGTTTTCCTGCCACGGTACATGTGCAATCCTGTCAGATGTGCACTGGGTCACCTAATTGGAGAGGTTGTTCGCCCTCAATTTTGGTCCACTGCAGGCTCAAGGTGGTGCAGTGGACATGACAACCACCTATAGCCTGTGCAGCTACCCTGCTGGGGACAGGCCAGCCACAACCCGTGAGTTTTCAGGAGGGTCTGAAGCTGGTATCTACTGTGCTTATAAAGGGTCTTATGAACATTTTATGACTAGGGAGCACTCTCTCTATGGCTATTCTCTTCCCTCTCAGAGCTGGGAGGAGATTGCTGCAAGAGAAGAGAGAGAGGGAGCCAATTGCCTTAGTTCTAAGTGTGGCCCAATGTTATATAAATAATTCATATATTTAAAATAACAAAATAAATATTTTATGGGTCTTTAAAATTCAGAAATGAGCTGCATCCTCAAAATCCACAGATCAAAAGCTAGCCTTGGAGTGACATCACCAGGATGGCGACATAGGTTCCCCTCATAAGAAGAACAACTAACAACTATTCATGGACAAGACACCACTGAGGGAGCCCTGGAACACAGGAGTGAGGCTGAAGCACCCTGTCGCCAACGCTCCACCTCCACGCCACAGAGACCAGTGCAGACTGATTAGGAGGGTAAAAGAAGCGGCGATGCGCTGACCCCTCTGTTCCTCCTCGGAGCCTCCGGTTCCTCCAATGGGAAGAGAGAGCCTAGGGGTGACACCCAGTCTCCCCCTAGCACTGTGGGTCCTTTGTAGGAGCACTCGCTCTGGTTTCAGCCCCCCAGGGATCACAGGGGGATCTGCAGGGCTCAACCACTGGGAATCCGATGAAAAGCTAGTTTTAGTCATAAATACCATTGCACAGTAAAATGTTGCTCTTAGTGGACACATAATTCCGAGGTGACAGAATTTCACACTCAGGGGTCTTACAAATCAAGTTAGATTGCCTGGCCGGCCTCTGTGGGGCTCTCACTGAGGAGGAGATTGCTTCTTTCTCCGCGCTTGAGGACTCTGTGTCCTCTGGGCAACAATCTCTTGATTCACACAGGGTGGGTTCCTTGCTCCTGCACACCACTGTCACTTAGGGAAAATTTGCAATTCATTCCTGACCGTCTTGGGTACATCTGAGAAACATTGTTAGTAAAATTTGGTGGAGGGTGCATCATTGTAAAGCAGAATAATAAGGTTGGTGGGAGTTGCATAATTTTTTTATTTGTCTCTATTTCCCATGAGGATTTCAGAGATGTTGTAAAGTACTTGCCACAAAATGACTAGAATATTTCCTGAAAGGGTTGCTTATTCTCATTCTGTCTATTTTAAAATGTAATGCTTATTGATTTTTTTTTACAATTGTAGAACTAACTTATAACCATTATATAAAATTTGAAAAATATGGAAAACTGCAAAGAGGGAAAGAAAAGGCATCCATAATTGGTGGCACAGAAATAAACAGTCATTATTTTGAGGGAGTGAGAGATGGCCTAATTTCTATGCTTAAGAGTCTTTTCTCTTTTCTCTGTTCTCGTGTTAGCCCTCCCCGCAACCCTCAGCTTCTTTGTTATCTGGGTTAAAAGCATTCCTCCCTCATCTATATCACAAATTTTGACTATGGCCCATTTTTGGAATTAATTACAGACATTTCTCTTCCCTTATCATACAGAAGATAAAACTTGTGTAACTTAAGCTTTGATGTAATGATCTTGGAAGACTGATGAAAAAGACTGAAGGCAGCATTTTTCAACGTTAGTAGCAGGGACATTTCAGGTTGGAAGGTGCTCTGTTGTGTGGAACTTTCTGGTGCATTGTGGGATGTTTGGCAGCATCTCTGGCCTCTACCCACCAGATGCCACTAAGCAAAACCCCATGCTCCCATTTGTGACAACCACACTGCCAATGTCCCAGAGCGGGAGAGGGAAAAATCAACCTGGGCATGGAGGTGTCAAGCTGAACACCTAAAAGTTAGGAATGCCAGAGTTTCTGGACTCTTAATTGGTCATATTGATACTTTATATCAAGAAGATAAACATGTAAATGACCTTTCTGAAAACATGAATAGCAACAGCTATGTTTCTATTTTTCTTTCTAGTTAGTGCCTTTTCTGACAGGATGAGGATTGTTATGGAGACATGATATGAATTTGGAAATCCTATCACTCAGAGGTTAGTCAGGGACAGAGCAACCACTCTAGGCATTTTAATCAGAAAGAGCTTTGGTATAGGGAGCTAGGAGATTACAGGACCCTTAGAAGAGCTGGGCAGGAGAGTGAAGGTCAAGGAGGGTGCTGCTGGCTTTCAAGGAATCTGGAAAGCAGGAATCATAGAGAAACTTCCTTGGAGAGTAGAAGGCTGCAGGAATCCCAAAGGTTTGCCACTGATGACTTCAATCTCTTGAAGCAGCCATGTGAGTCATTTTTAGGAAGAAACCTGGAAGCTGCCAGCTCATCCCCATAACTGCCCATGAGCTGGTACCCGTGGGCTGCTGTGTAATGCCTCCTCCTTCTCTTCCGCCTTCCAGATCTCATATGAATGCCTCCCAGTAGCTGAATCTAACTAGAATTCTGCTGACAAGGGAGACTTGGAAATGTAGTTTCCAGACTTTCAGCCCTGTAGTACCAGGAAGGTGCTGGAAGCAGTACGTGGACTGAGACAACTGAGAGGATATTGTAATAAGGCAGTGGGGTCTTAATCAAAGTGTTCTTTTCCTTAGCATCAGATTTAGAAAGGTACATAGACTGTTCCAGTGGTGTTATCTTGATAAAATAACCTTAAGGCTCTTCTCTTTGATCTGAATTGTTTGGCATGTCCTGTTCATTGTCAAGAGCTATAGAGACTATAGTTACGGGATGTATGGGAGGGATGAAGTTTCGTGGTGTCAATAAGACAAACAAACATGCACTTTCAAAAAAATATATGGAAAGGTAGAATTATACTGCATATATATTCATATACTATTTATTTATTTAATGTTACCTTATGAGGTTCCCCCCTAATATCCATTACTTCAAATGTTCGTCTTACCTTTATCTTGAAAATTAACCTTAAATAACTTGAAATGGTATTACTGCTATTAAAAAACCCCAAAAGCATGATATCTTTTTTTTTTTATATATATATATATATATATATATATATATATATATATATATATATATATAAAACATTACTTCGAATATTATTTATTTAGTCTTGTGGGTTTACATTTGTACATATATGTTTGTCTCCCACTTTGGTTAACTCCATAGGCATAGGTTTCTAGAAACGGGTTACTCATCTGAAACTGTGAAGTAATTGCTTTACCAAATGTGCATAGTCATTAACTACCACCAGCAGCAGATGAGATTTCCCATTTCCTGCTACTTTATGAGCACTGAGAGCAAACTGTTTATCTTAAAGCAAAACAAATCAAAAAGACTTCGGCACTTTTATAGGCAAATATTATTTCATTGCTGTATAATTTTGCATTTCTTTGGTTTTACCAATGGGGTTGAACTATGTGATTTTCTTTATTTGGGTCTTGCATATGTCTTTAAAAATATTATAGTTCAAAATGAGGGGAAGGACATATGGTGAAAAGTGAGACTCCTTTCCACTCCTCTGCTTTAGTCAATCAGCTTCCCCCCAAGAGACAACCAAATGCCCGTTTTTAATGTATGCACCATAGAGGTTGTACGTAGATGTAAGCTGAACTAGATGTTTATGTGCATATGTGTGAATATAAATATATATAATTATATATACATATATGTGAGTTGTAATATGTATAATTCATATATATATATATAACATGTATAATATGTATAATTCACACATGCACACACATCTATAACTTTTACCTAAGGGTAGAATATTGTGCATACCATACTGAAACTTTAAATAAATCAATGTAGAGTTCTCTCCATATATTAGCACATGAATATATTTCTTGTTTTTTTTAAAGGTAGTAACATATTCTATTTTATGCATGTGCTATGATGTATTTAATCAGTTCCCTATTAATGAACATTTTAGGTTGTTTTTGATTGTTCAAACAATGCTGTAATTAATAACTTTGTATCTACAAATTTTGCAACCATACATACATAGCTCTAGGATAAATTCATAAATTTTGAGGCACCTAAGCATAAGTTTCATGTATTTTAAATTTTAATGGGTATATGTACAGTTTTTCTAGTTTCATTGTAGAGTTACTAGTGTTTGTTATTGGGAGAAAATAATTATCTACATATTTTTGAGTCAGATGGGGAACCTAGTCTAAGAATTTATTCTAATAATGTATTAATGGCTCGTGCTTATTATCTTTTAGTTACTGTCCTGAGTACATCTAGAAAATAATTTAATTGTTATCACAAACATATGCATTAGGTATCATTATTAATGTCTCCATTTTGCTGTTGAGGAAACTGAGGCAAAAAAGTTTAAATAATGTGTCTAAGGCCATTACAGGTAGTGAGTAAAGGAGCTGGCATCTGAACCCACACAATCTTGCTCCATAACCCAAGCAGTTATAAGCACTCTACTACATCCACAATCAGCTGAGCTATTTCTTTCTTTCTTTTTTTCCTAATTTTCTAGTGCTTCCTAGAGAGTGTAAATATTGGAAAATTTGGGGATTTTTATTTGTTGGGTTCTTCCATCCCTTGAGCTATTTCTTATAAACAGTGATTTCAAATCTTTGTCTAGTTCACTTGGTGTTTAAGACGACAGTGCTTAGATAAGCATTACAGTGATAGATCACTTGCTAATTTTTCACAGACTGAAAGGGTTTTGAAAATTGTAACTTTGGTTATTTTTCATAATATTTTAATTTCCTTAAGTTTTTGAGGTAGAAAATCATATAATCTATGAATGTTGTTAATTTGATCTCTTTGAAGCTGTTATACCTCTTATTTATTTTTCTTTTATGAATGTGTTGGCTTGAAGGTGCAGAACAATACTGTGTAATTTTGATATTTGTTTTTTGCTTTAGATTTTAATAGGAATGAATGCCTACAGTGGTTTATAGTGTATAGTGCTGGTTCATATTCTGGACTGAGATTTGTGATCATGTTCAGACTCTCTTTTTATCACATACTAAGAGATCTTAATAAGGAGTGTATGAGGTGTGATCAAACAATATGGTGAATGTTTAAATAAAAAAATTATTACAGTAAAAGACATTGCCATTAATCCCCCTCAAAATACTCCCTCTTGCTTCCAACACACTTATCCCATCATTTTGCTCTTGCCACTTTCTGAAGCAGTTCTGGAAGTCCTCTTTCGTTGAGTGTCTTTCGTTGCACTGTGGTTGCTCCCTTGCTGTCCTGAATCATTTTGACTTTGGAGAAGAGCCAGAAGTCACACGGTGCCAGTTCTAGTGGACAAAGTAGATGAGGACACACTGTAATGTTTTTATTTTATGGAAATTGCCATATACCAGAAGCAATGTGTGACACGGAGCATTGTCATAAAGGAGGATGATTTACGGCACACTTTAAAACACACCTTCCCTCAACCGTAGCTCACACCTGACTGACTGCACAGAACAAGCTGAAACTTGTCACACACTGTTACTAAGGTCAGATGTGCCATTTTCTGTATTGAAGATCCCTGCCTTTCTGTGGGATGGCACTCAGCAACACCATTCACTGTATTTTTTTATTACAATGGCTTTCCATTGTAATAAATGTGTGTCACACATTGCTTCTGGTATGTCAATTTCTGTCAAATAAAAACATTACAGTGTGTCCTCATCCACCTTATTCACTGGATTTGGCACTGTGTGACTTCTTGCTCTTCCCCAAAGTCAAAATGACCATGAAAGGTAAACATTTTGAATTGATTCAGGACATGGAAACAGTCACAACAGTGCAACTAGACTCTCATGAAAGAGGACTTTAGAACTGCTTCAGAAAGTAGCAAAAATGATGGATAAGTGTGCTTGAAGCGAGGGGGAGTATTTTGAGGGCTGTTAATGGCAATGTGTCTTTTATTGTAGTGATTTTTAAAAAAAAATTAAACATTCACCATATGTTGTGATAACACCTCGTATGTTTAATTTTATCAAATGCCTTTGTGAGGGGTCACCAAATCACTCCAAATATCTCCTCTAAATGTTCTTTTCCATATCTATCATGACTCATCAACCCTCACCACAACCAGACTGGTGTCCTTACACCATTCATTCACCCTGACTCAAGCCTTAACTTTCTCAGTTCACCCTGCACAACTTTCCACACCAATCATTTGAAAGCATAGCTCTGCTCTAGTGTTTCCTTCTTATTTTATGACTATTCAATTCTAAACTCCTTTGCCTGACATTCAAAACTATATTCAATCCTTTACTGTGGAGACACACACACTCACACACACACACACACACACATACACACACACACACATATATAATACGAGATCTGACAATTACATTCGCGAACTCATCCTAGAAAAGTGCTACATACTTCATTGCTGAATATCACTACAGTAATTTTTAAGTACTCCCCTTGGGAAGCTATGCACCAACATCAGTGCCTAGTCCACCCTTCAAAGCAGTTTTGGAACTCTTTTTCTGAAATGGCCATCAGAGCTGTTGTTGTATTACACTTGATGTCCTGGATGTCATCAAAATGTCTTCCTTTCAATATTTCCTTCATCTTTGGGTAAAGAAAGAAGTCATTGGGGGTCAGATCAGGTAAGTAGGGAGGGTGTCCCAATACAGTTATTTGTTTATTGGCTAAAACCTCCCTCACAGACAGTGCCATGTGAGCTGGTGCATTGTTGTGATGCAAGAGCCATGAATTGTTGGTGAAAAGTTCAGGTCGTCTAACTTTTTCTCACAGCCTTTTTAGCACTTTCAAATAGTAAACTTGGTTAATTGTTTATCCAGTTGGTACAAAATCATAATAAATAATCCCTCTGATATTAAAAAGGTTAGCAACATTGTTGCAACAAAGTTCATGAACTTAATTGTCAGACTTCATATATACACTTAGACACATGGGCACACATATCCATATCCATTATATACTTATACACTCACACATAAAGAGTTTTGTTCGTATTTTACATAAATGATAAGTTATCATGAGTCTTATGTAACATTCCCTGCCTAACTGTCCATGTTTTTATATAGTGAGAAAGTTTGTTCTTTTTTACCAGTGTCTTCCTGGTACACAGGTCCCTGGTTTTGTGAGGGTGTCCATCCCACTCTTCATGATGACTGCGTTTTAGGAAAGATGGACTCAATCTTCTGTCCCACAAGGGTAGGTTTTGATTTGTCTATACTAGTCATTTTGGTTTTATTCTCCTAATAGAGTCCTGTGCAGTTGTTAAAAAAGAATGAATCTGCCCAATAAATGCAGACATGAAAAAGTAAGGAGAAAAATATTACATATGCTCATGATAAGTTACTACTGTCGGTGACTGGCATGGACAAGAGGCATAATCTGACCAACAAAATGTGGGGGAATAACAGAAAAGGCTTTCTTGTTCTTCATAAGAAGCAAAAGGGAGAGACAGCCCCCTTTCTGTCTATGGACTGTCATGTCTGGTTGTGATGCTTGGAGCTGCTGAAGCTGCCTTGCGGTCTGAGGAGGCTTCTGGAGGGCCAAGCCAAGACATGTAGGAGGCAAAGCCAGAGCCACTGCAGAACAAGGACAGGGGCCACATGTGGGCTGCTGTCTTGTGAGAACACATTGTCTTAGCCTTAAAGTGGTTCAGAGGAGTTTTCTGTCACTTGCAGCTGAGCACTTCCTAGTGGATGCAGCTCCTTTATCATAGCTCTGTTTTCTGCACAAGGGTCTCTCCAGGCTGAGAGAAGGCAGAGTGCGCCTGGGCTTCTCATGATTCAGTTCTGCGTCACTGCTGCCAAGTCAGGGGATTCTTCTCAGACTGGCCTTTACACTGGAATTCATATATATATATATATAATATATATATATAATATATATACATATATTATATATAATATATATATAATATATATATATATAATATATATAATATATATATATTTTTTTTTCCTTTTTGCAAATTTTCTGTACTGTCATGCGTTATAATGACAGGCTGAGAGAAGCTATATCATGGACAGCCTAATGGCATTTAACCCAGAATTGCTCCCCCTATCTGTCTCCATTAACAATTTTATTTCCCATATCAGGCCTTACCACTTCTGAGAAACCTTTTTTTTCTATCCCCAGATAGAATAAAAGCTCCCTTTCTCTATACTGTTTTCTTCCTTAGCATACTTCAAATTTTGGATGTATAGCATTGCTTATAGAGCCAAACACTGTAATAAACTCTTTTTATACACACATCTCATTTATTTCCTATGACAACCAGTTCAGCAGGTGTTATTATTGACATTTTGAAGTTGAGGAAATTGAAGTATAGAAAGGTTAAATGACTTTTCCAAAATTACACAGCTAGCAAATGACAGAGATGGTATTTGAGACCAGGTCTGTCTGACTCCACAGCTTTACTCTTAACTACCTTGCTGTTTACTGTACTAAACAATCAAACACAGCCACATACGTGTCCCTGTGAGCTTCTTCAAGGCGGGGACTCTATCTTGTTTACTCTCTTTCACCTACTCTATTCATAGTCTTGGCACTTAGGAGACATGTAGAGTGAGAATGTTGAATTCAGAAGGCTTATTAGGGAGAGCTTTGGGATGAACACTTGGGAAGGGAAGGGAGGGAAGGGAGCAGGACTGAGTAGAAGGAAGAGTTGATCTGTGATGCAGTCTTAATGGAAACCTCAGCAGACCCTACAGGGAATTCTGAAGATGGGCTGAGACTTCAGAGTTGTCCCCATTTGGGACGAGAGAGCTAGCCTTTATACCACTGTGTGCATCACCATTGGACATGGGCTGCCCTGGGAAGGAGGCACAAGCTGAGCAAGGAGCCTTCTTTCGGCTGGGCCACTCCCTGAAAAGGTAAACTGAGGGCATTTGGTGGCAGCACTCCCAGCACTTGGGAATGTAAGTCCTTAATTCCTAAAGGAATCTTGTGGCATCTCACAGCCGCTACCACACAACTCCGTGTGGGGTTTTCTCTAGAACATGCTCCCCAAACGTAATGGCGTTTCTGAGCTGCTGCTGACCTTTCTCAGATGAAGATTTGGACCAGATACAGCAAGGGCATGCCTTCTTCACCCAGCATCCAGGAGGAGGGGCTTCAAAAATGGAAACCCCTAAGAACTTATTGCTTGCTGGAGATCTATGTACCTGACTTGGGGGACCCTAAGCTTGCTGCCCTCTACTCTGCATGAGGCTGTCTCCTCCAGCTTTGGGGGCGATTTTCCAGCTTGACTTGAATATCTCATTCCCCAGAGTCTAATGAGTTAGAGCAGCTCCTCACTCTCTGGCCCCAGCAAGCCTGCTCACCACTGCCCTTAGTCCCTCCCTGCAGGGAGGACACTGCCTCACTCCCCAGAGCTGCTGTGGTGACCATGGAGCATGGTGACTTGAGCATAGCAAATGCCTGACCCTTACTAGCAGAGAAATGTCAATGCTTTCTTGAATTCCATTGGCAGCCTCAGCTGTGGGTTGTGGAAGGTGCCACACACCAGATAGGCAGGTTATAACCATCTGACAAAGTTAACAACAGAGAGAGAGAGAGAGAGAGAGAGAGAGAGAGAGAGAGAGAGAGAGAGAGAGAGAAATGAAAACCAGAGGTGTTGAATGAGTCCATTCTTTTCTGAAATGCAATCTCTGCCTTTTGCTCACAAATTTGTGTCACTCTGAAGAAAACATGCTCAGCTTCAAATTACTTCCATCCAGAACAGGACCACTGGTCAAACCAATCCAGAAGGATGAGGCTGGCAGTCATATTTTAAGGGTTAAGGCCAAATCCCTTTCTTGCAAACTGTGGGCTCAGATGGCCCTGGTTGGAACCTGAGGACTAGCTTACAAAAGCAAGAAATTGCTTTGAGAAATCCAAGCCACAGTCATTCCTGAAGGCATCCAAGAGTCATGAGACAGACAATTTGGCTTCCAAAATGCTTTGATACAGGAGCCCAAGAGGAACCAGATCAGTGTGGACATAAGTTAGAATCAAGGAAGCTGGGATGGAAACAGCTGGTCCCACTCTATCAGCTGGCTCCAGCTCTCCCTGGGGGCCCATCTGTAATGCTGTCTCATCATTTAAGAACATGAGCTGAGTTCTTACTCTGTGCCAGTTACTGGTACAGATTCACAGCTGGACATGTCTCAAATGGCTTCTGCTCTCTATCAACCCCAAAGTGGAGGGATAAACATACAAACACATTTGTTTGAGGGATTCTACAGAATATTTTCATTATAAAGAATTTCAAACACACACAGAAGTAAATAATAGAATGATGCTGCTATTTTGATAGCTATCAACATAATGTCAGAAGGTGTTACCTGTCTAATCTCACATAATGTCTCCTCAAGCTTATCTTGACTTTATATCATTTCATCTCTAAATAGCCTTGTTATCTCTAAATGACAATTTTTAGAAACATAACTGTAGTGCTAATAATTAACAATAATTCCTTGGTATCAACTATCTAATTAACATTCAAATTCTCTTGATTGTCTTATAAATGCATACTTTTTGACCAGTTGGTTTGTTTGAATCAGTATCCAAACAAAATTAAACAGGTGTATTTTACTAGTTGCTGGGTCATGTAGCAGAGGTGTAGACATCTATGGCAGAACTCACCAGGAAGGGCTCCCCGGATTCACCTTCAGTGGGGTTCACAGTGGTTATGAACAGGCTTTGGGATTCTGGCTGTGTGATCTTGAGCAAGTGATCCTTTCCAAGTCTTGGTTCCTCATCTTCGTACCTCACAGGGTTGATATAAATATTAAATGGGATATTCACATATGATGCTTAGCACATAAGCTGGCCTATAGTATGTGCTTAATAAATTCTGAATATCATTATAAAACATTATGTAAAAACAAAGCAGGTGATGTTTAATTTATATCTGTAAATATGTAGCCTTGTGCAAAGTAGAGGTAATGTGTATTTTTAGGCTTTATGTAAAGGCAAGACTTAGAAATCTGTCATATTTGACAAATAGTGACAAATGGCCATGAGTTGGGAATGTCAGGAGATGAGACTGGAGAAATAGGTTGAGACTGGACCATATAAGAAGGATCTGTGTATAAAGCTAAGAGTTGGGGCTCAATCATGTAGGCTCAGCGGAGTGGCAGACGCTCGTGGGGAAGTGATGGCTTTGGACTCCTTTGACAACAGGGTGGGGAGGCTGGCCCTGGGGGAGGGAAGCCAGGCAGAAAGCCAGGCAGCAAGAGCCCCCAAAAGAGACAACGATGCCCTGAGCCAACCAGTAATTCTGGGGATGGAAAGGAAGCATTGCTGAGACAGTCTGGACAGGATTTAGTGAAGAGTTAAATGTTAGCAGGGAAGGACAACATAAGGACCACTCCAGAATTTCTGGCTTGGCTACCAGCTAGAAGGAGATGCCACTGACAGACTGCAAGCACAGGAGTCTGAGCAAGTTTCAGTGATGGGGATAATGAATTCCACTTGAGATGTGTTCAATAAGAGCTATCTGCAGGACACCCAGGTGACGACCTTGCTCTTACTTCTATATCTTCAAATGCCCGAGGAAGCACTTAGAAGGAAAATTAAGGAGTGAAGCCTGCACCTGGCATGTCTCCTCTGCCTCCTCCAGAGAGTGCTATGAAATCTGACAGTCCCTAGCTCTGAGAGGGCTTCTGGAGGGACTGATGGCCTTTTCAAAGGCCACGTCATAAGTGCAGTGCTGATGGAAAGTGAATAAAACGCAGACCGATTTATTTAAAATGTATTGGGTCACTGGAAAATGAGGGTTTGGCAGAGACAAAGGATTCTACAATTTACCAAGCCACAATTCTTGAAAGTCCACACCCTTTGACATATAATGACATTGATCAAGCAGCCCATCATTTTATCTCACAGACCTACATTTACCCATTTCCTATCCTCAGCCCAGACCAAAGTGGCCTAACATGAGGCAAAATATTTTGCTTGGGATAAGTACTGCTTTTGTAAAGCAGCTGTCCAAATGGATATTTTAGGAAGGGAGGGAACTCCCTGTCATCAAAGGCTGGTTGGCCATTTAAGTAGTCGTATTTGTAAAATGGGTTGATGCCTTGAGTTTTCTTCGGTTCTGCAGAGGATGGATTAAAATACCGGAGCAGATCATCTTTATTGCAAAATCAACAGCCATCCTCCCTTCTTCCTTGATATAGGACCACTATTTTGTTCAGTTGTTGGCCCACCTTTCATAATTGGTTTAAGAATTGATTTAAAAACTGAGTTCAAGTTCCTTGACATGCCTCCCATTGAGTGGTAGTGTTTGTGTTCCCTCCCCTTGTATCTGGGGAGTTGTGACCAGTTCAACAAGTAGAATGTGGAGGCAGTGACACTGTGACTTCTGAGGGTAGATGGTAAAAGACAATGTAGCATTTATTCAATTCTCTTGTTAACATTTTTTTCTGAATACTCCTTCCTGGAATTCCTCCACCATGTTGTGAGAAAGCTTGTCACATGGAGGGGATACATGTGGGCGTGCCAGTCAACATTCCTAGCTGAGCCCATGCTTTGAGTCTTTTCAGGCAAAATATCATATATGGGAGTGAAGAAGCTTCCAAGTGAGCCCCCGGCTTTTCGAATCATCTATCAATTGTCTTCCAAGCTGAGGCGCCATATATCATGGAACGATGCCCTGTCACATTTCCTGATCCATAGAATATGAGAGTAAAATAAAATGATTGTTGTTTTATGTCACTGTGTTTTAAGGTGGTTGATTATGTAGCAACAGAAATTAGAACAGCATGTGACTAGTTCTGAGCAATGAGACATAAGTGGTAGTTTATTGGTGAGCTTGTGGGGAAGATTTTTCTGTCTGATAAATAGAGTACTTTGAAAAAAAAAGTCCCTTTCTTTCCACTTTGCATGGTATTGGTAGAAGTTGATGTTTGAAAGGACTGCAACCATCCTGAGACCTGCAGGCAAAGCCAAGAGAGTGGAAGGGTAGACTTTCACAGCCATAGCAGTGTTTAGCTGGGACTTCTTTCTGTGAGGTTTCTTGTGATGTACAAGAGTAAATATCCAATGTGTTTAAGCCACTTGTATTTAGGTTTTCTATTACTCACCGGCTGATTAATGACCTTTAAAGACATTTCCAATTCAGAGCTCTTGTTCTGCACTTCTGATCTCTCTGTGCTTTTATTCCAAAATACTGTTCTGTCCCAGTTCTAGCCACTACAATTCATCACACTCTACAAAAGTTACCACCTTGTGAAGACTTCTGTAATCATCTCCCATAAAAAGTAATCTATGCATATGATATTATCCCACCACCCAATTCATGTAGCTGCCTGTAGACATTTTTTTCTATCCTATCAATTGATATCTATATGACACGGAATCAGCTAATGTAACATGTTTCTCTATTTATTCAAGTCTCTATGTCCCTCATTACCAGTTGTAGTTTTCTTCATATATGTCATTTATGTATTTTTCCCCCATGGATTTTACATACATACACATTCTAAATTGCTTTGTTGTTGCTGTATTTGTCCTATCTCATGGATATCATTCTACCAAAACTTGAGATTTATTCTTTTTTACGCCATTCACTGTATTTAATGAGTGACTACTATATGCTGAAGTTATATCCTCTGTATTTCCTGTTACCAAAAAAATAATAATTTCTAATATTTTGAACATTTAGACTATCAATATTAGTCATATCCTAGTAGCTTTAGATACATCCTTAAACACACATGACACTATGGGCAAAGTACATGAGAAAACTAGACCGAGAGAATTTGAATACATTGGTGAAGGTCAATTGCCAGTAAGCAAAAAAGCTGTTGTTCAAATTCAGAGGTCTGGCTCTTATGCTCATTTTCCTAAACACTGCACTGTAGTGCCTAAGTGGACAAGGATTCCATCTTAGGGCAAGAGAAAGAGGTTAAACATTGCAGAAATAACTCTTTAAAAATTGTTGTGGTAAATACTGTAAAGGAAAACTACAAAGTCTTAGAAGTGTCTGATAATCATATTGACTTGGCCTGGGAAGGATGAGAAAGGTCTCCCAGAGGAAGCGACACTTCGGTGATGGTATGAAGGAAGAGCAGGAAATGGGCGGGCAAAGGTGTCCAAAGAGCAACACTTGCGCAGAATTGCCCGTATGTGGGAGGGTTCTGATGATTGTGAAGGCCATGAGGAAGCGGCACATGCAGTGTGCAGAGAAGGCTCACCAAACGAGGCTGGAGAGGCTGAATCTCATGGGCCTCCTGAGCATTTTGGACTTTCTTCTAGGAGTAGTGGGGAAATATCGATGAGCTGGAAGGGGGCAATAATACATTTGGTTGTTGAATAGAGGATGGTGTGGAGAGTGGCTAGAGAAGTGAGTTAACTATTTTGGGAGTCGGGGCAGGAGTCTAGTGATGAATGTAGGGATGGGTCAGCTGTACTTAGATTGTAGTTATAATTTTTTTCAGGTAGAATGTGGAAACCTTGATGATGGCTTAGAAGAAAGTGAGGAGGGAGAAAATTGTCTCAACATTGGCATTCATGGCTTTTACTCCCATAACCGGCTACTTGTGATTGGTGTTATTTGCTGAGTTGTTAAATAGGCTTAAGAAGACAATGTATTTGCTCAACAACTTTGCGCAAGTATTTATTAAGCACTTTCTCTATTTAAGAAATTTTATTAGATATTGGGCAAACAACCAAGAATAAGGCCAATACTCTTTCTGTTCTCATAGAGCTTAGATTTTACTGGGGAAAGAGAGAATTAAAACTAATCATGAAATAATTAATTTAGATAGTAAAAAATGAATAAAAAAGTTGAAGAAGTTAAGAAAGCTTATATTGGAGGGCTGACGTGGTTAGGCAGGATACAGTTCATTTTGCCGTGTGGAGAGTGGATTTGACGAGGGTGATGACACTGGATGTGAGGAGAGCAATTGGGATCATGTTGCAGGGTGAGAGTTCAGAGTGTCACTGGTAGAAATAGAGACATGACTGAATTTGAGAGTTATTTGGTTTGTGGAATTGACATGAATTGTGAGGAAAAGGGAAGTGTCAAGAATATCTATAAAGTTTTCTACTAGATAAGTTGTGTGGATATTGGTGCCATGGAGATACTGGAGGAGAAGCAGGCTTTAGGGGAAAATGCTGTGTTTGAAATCCCTGTGAAAAAACCAAGTGGAGCTGGCTGTTTATTGGTGTCTGGACATGATGAGAGTTTCAAGATGCAAGTGTAAATAGAAGGCCTTTAAATTAAGGGAGCAGATGAGATCCTCTATGGAGGGAGTAGAGAAGTTGAAAGGAAATGTAACATTTAAAGACTGAAACTAAATGATTAATTTTGTGTTACATGAATTTCACCCCTCTGTCTCCCTCTGTATACTATTATATATATATATATATATATATATATATATATATATATATATATATAAAATCTATATTTATATCTATCTATCTGGTTTGAAATTCAAATACCTTTTATTTCCATTAAAAACAATTCTTAAAATGCATTTGTAGTCAAAACTCTGTTATAAAAACCATAAGGAGTATTTCTATGTAAGCCAGAGTAGTTCTAGGTTAACATGATTTGACTAGAGACTCCATCCTTTAAAAAAATTGTAGAGAATGGACCAAAACATTTGGTTATTTATAGAAAACATTAACTACATATCAGGTGTGATTGAAAAATATGATGAATGTTTAAATAAAAAAACTTATTACAGTAAAAGATGTATTGCATTAATCACCTTTGAAATACTCCCCTTCATTTCGAACACATTTATCCCATCATTATTGACACTTTCTGAAGCAGTTCTGGAAGTCCTCTTTCATGAGTGCCTTTATTTCATCCTTCATCATGACAATGCTCCTTGTCACACATCGCTTCTGGTATGGCAATTTCGGTCTAGTAAAAACATTACGTTGTGTCCTCGTCCACCTTATCTACTGGAACTGGCACTGTGCAACTTCTGGCTCTTCCCCAAAGTCAAAATGAAAATGACCATGAAAGGAAAACATTTTGAATTGATTCAGGGCATCGAGGTAGCCATGACAGGGCAACTAAAGACACTCACCAAAGAGGACTTCCAGAACTGCTTCAGAAAGTGGCAAAAATAATGGGATAAGTGCATTCAAAGTGAGAGGGAGTATTTTTTTTTGGGGGGGGGGGTTAATGGCAATGTGTTTTTTAATGTAATAATTTTTAAAAATTTAAACATTCATTGTATTGTTTAATTACCCCTTGTGTGTACTCAGAGGTACAAATTTGTTGACTGAAAGGATGTAAGGATATGCTAGAATCTCAGAAGCAGTTCTCAAAGAGCTTGGTTTTATTTTCTTGGATTTTAAGACTACCTAAGATCCTTCTCCATCCTCTATCTTGGGAGCCAGATAGTACTTTAAATATCCCAAGTCAGCAATTTTATACTCTACAACAAGGGGTACATCTGCAGACATACTGAGTGTTACTGTAGGAGAGAGGGGAGTCACTTTTGTAAAGAAATTCAGATATCTCAGGGCAAAAGTTAGCTGAACTGGCTCATTTGTCTCTATGGTAACAGTTTCCTCTTCTTTATCGACATTACTTGTTTGTCACAACTTAATATTTCCAAGTTCTCCATCTGTAGAGATTTTCACTCTGTCCTTTGCACTGGAAATTACAACTATGTCTCCACTATGACTGAGATCTCGGCATATATGTGCAAGTTCACCAGAAGGCATCTTAATTACACAGGCAAACTCTTTTTTGCTCTGGAATCACAGGTTGTTCAACATCTAAATCCATTAACTTCATTTCATCATCTGAAACCTTTTCTTGATTGAGAGCTTCAAGTACTAGTGCCAAGGTGTCTGCATTATCTTCAACCTTTAGTGTAATGATATCTTGGTTGCCAGAATACTTTAGTGTTTTGGACATGCTGGTGAGGTTCATGGCCATAGCCAGGTTGTGGTAGCAACAGTACAGTGGTACATGTGGAAGCCCTTGGAGCGTAGGGTGAGCTGCACTCAGGAGACATGGGACGAGTCTATGCTCTGCAGGTTATGCTGCTGAAGCTGATGTCCCAGCAGGCCTCACCTATGAGGTCCTTAAGCGCCTCCAGGACCTCCTTCAAGATGGAGCCCTGGACCAGGCATTGGCTGTGTCATGATGATGTGGCTACAGGCTAAGGGAAGGAGGGAGGTGTACCTGGCTTAGGCTTCACAGGATGAGAGCAAGTGGGCAAACACAGCAATGAGAGCCTGAGACCAAGGAAGATCATCTCAATGTACTTGTATGTATTTTTAATACTCAATAATAAAGACTGGAACTATGAGAAGAATTCCACAAAAGAGACTGAAAAAGAGCAGCTGGAGAGACAGGAATAAAGTTCCCTGGGAAATCAAGGAAAGAAGCAAGGAGTTGGTGGCCAACTTTGTCTGATGCTGATGGGAGGACAATTTCAATGAAAGCTATGAAGAAGATGCCCAAAGACCTTGCTTGTCTGATTTACCTTATAGTTTGTGCTACATATTTTGTTCCAAGAATAGTGTTTAGCATTGATATTGGGTGCTCAATAATTACATGTTGAAAGAATGACATGAAAATATCAGGGCCATGTTAGCTGCCTGGTGGACATAGAACACAGAAAAATGGGTTAAGTGCTAAGTAGAAAGTAAGGATATGGAACTAGAGCTTGTAGCCCAACCTTTGAAGAAGTTTGGTTTGGAAATAGACATGAGGTATTAGCTGGAAGGAGGATGTGAGGTCCAAACTGTGTATATTGAAAAAAAGCTAGAGACAAAATATGTCTTACTGCAGTTCAAACAATTCAATAGAGCTGAAACAGGTGAAAATGCAGGTGAGGAGGGAGGGAACAATTGGGATGGGGTAGTTGAGGGAGCAGGAAGGGTTGCATACAGTGCCTACATAGGGATTAATATTTGTCAGGAAGAAGGATTGTCTTTCCATTGTAACAGGAGGGAAAAAGGAGGATTTGGAAACCAATGTGGGTATTAGTAGATTTTGGAGTTAGAAAGTCAAGGGAGTTTTGGCCTGATCTTTTCTATGAAGAATAAGGCAAGATCATCAGCAAAGAGGGTGAGGGAGAGAGAAAGTCAGAGTTTTCAGGACAATGTGAATATGCATTCCCTGAGATGTATAAAAAGCCCAGCTCAGTAGAGTTGAGGGCTCCCCTGAGGTTAGCGAACAATTATTTATCATACCATTCTGTGGAGATTATGTATATTCACTAGCCTGCACTAAAGATATTTTATTGATTTAACAAATAATTACTGAGTGCCTAAAGTGTGTCACTGTGATAGAATCTAAGAAGGATAAAATATAACAAAAATGTAAGTATTATCTTCATGAAACTTAGTGATCAGTGGCAGAGACACACATTCATAAAGCAACAGCACAGACAGATGTAAAGTTCAACTGTGATAAGATCCTGAAAGAAGAGGAGCCAGAACTTCTAGAATGGTGGACTAGGAACATGTACAAGTCCACTCCTCTATAAAAGCAGCAAAAACACTAGCAAAAATTGTGGAAATCAACTTTCACAGAACTTGTAAATTAGCCAAAGGCTAGAAAGATTTAAGGAATGTTTATTTAAGAAAAATGACTGGGGCCAGCCGAGTGGCGCGATGGTTAAGAACTGGTTTGGGACGCCAGAGGGCCCCGGTTCGGATCCCACATATGAGGGCCAGTGACACTGGTCTCCACAGCTAAGATGCTGGACAACAGCTTAACCTGGAGCTGGGCTGCCCGTGAGTCGCCGGCAATGGCGTAGGCTGCAGCCCCTGTGGCAGTGGGTTGCCATGGGCTACCGTATGTAGCCAGCAGCCAGCGTGAGCGGCCAGCAGCCGCAGTGAGCGGCCGTCCAGAAGCTGGCGACTGATGTGCCTCACCCGGGAAGAGCGCAATGATTGGGCCAACTTGGGCCAGTGAAGCAACATCCTCCACAACTGGACTGAAGAACAAAATGACAGCAACTTGTCTGTTCCCCTTCCCCCAATTCCCCAGCACTGTTCCCATCCCCCCAATTCCCCAATAAAAATATTTAAAAAAAAAAAGAAAAAAGAAAAATGACTGATTCTTAGTAAGAACCCTGAGCTCTGTGATATTTTACCTTGCCCTATTTCCAACCCCTTTCTCCCAGGTCCACAGTAACCTTGAAAACCAGAGGCTTTATGACCATAGGAGCAGCAAAAACCAGCAGCATTAATAGCCACTGAAAGGGGCAGACTGAGTTGGAGCTTCTCCAAAAGCCCGATCCCCAGAGAACTGTTACTATTTGACCTGTTTGCTAGTTCCCTGTAAAATACTCATTTACAGTATTGTCATCATTTCACTCGATTTAGAGCTCACTCAGTGGGAAACAAAAATGTATCTCTAGGGCATTTGTCACAAACAATCAGCACCAATATTTTAATATCGCAGCTGCCTGAGGTAGAGATACTATTTGGGGCAAACAAGGAACTAGTCCAATAAACCTAAAAGGAAAGTTTGCAAAATGAGATGTCCATAGAGGATTTTAAAAAGCTCTGACATGTTTCTGGGGATGTAGAAAGCCACAATCATGGGTAGGGTATGCACAGTGACTAAAAAAAAAAAAATACCTGAAGTGGCCCTAATGCCTGAACTCTGGCTGACTTGAGGCTCTGCACAAGTACAAAACGCCCACTCAGCCAGAGCTGAAATCACCGGAGTGCTGCAGGCGTGCCCCAACATGCACAGAGCTCCTTGGCAAGGGCCAAGAATTATTGCCTTGAGGCATTTAAGAAAACATCTGTCAATCATTAGCTGACCACCAAGCTACTCAAGCAGAGATTTTAGTGACTTTACACCATAGGAAATGTCCAGGAAAGTCACTAAACAAAGAAACAACAACAACAACAACAACACAACAACAACAACAAAATACAGCAACAAGAGCAAAGCCTGGGAGAGTGGGGTGGATCAGAATTCCAGAGTTGCCATATTACTTTATCTGAAATGTCTAGATTTCAACAAAATATTATGAGATGTGCAAAAAACAGAAAAATATGGTCCATACATAGGAAAAAAACAAGCAATGTAAACTATCCCTGAGGGGACCCAGATGTTGAACTTACTAGGCAAACACTTTACATCAGCTATTATAAGTATGTTCAAAGAATTAAAGGAAACCATGTCTAAAGAATTAAAGGGAATTATGAGCATTATGTTTCACGAAATAGAGAGAATCAATAAAGAGATGGAAATTATAAAAAAGAGCTAAATTGAAATTCTGGAGTTGGAAAGTACAATAATTGAAATTACAAACCACTAGAGAGGCTCAACTGCAGATTTGAGCAGGCAGAAGAAAAAATCAGCAAATATGAATATAGGTCAATTAAGTCTGCAGAACAGAAAGAAAGAAGAATGAAGATAAATGAACAGATCTTTAGAGGCTGATGAGTCACCATAAATCACACCAACATATACATAATCGTAGCAACAGAAGGAGAGGGGGCAGAGAAAGAGGCAGAAAGAATAATTGGAGAATAGCCCAAAGCTCTCCACATTTGATGAAAAACATTAGTCTACACATCCAAGAAGTTCAACCAACTCTAAGTTAAACACAAGGAGACCCAAACCTAGACATATGACAATCACACTGTCAAAGCCAAAGCCAAATCAGCCAAAGCCAAAAAGCCAAAGCCAAGGTTGCAGGATCAAGATCAATATACAAACTCAGTAGTATTTCTATACAATAGCTGTAAACAATCTGAAAATAAAATTAAGGAAACAATTTTATTTACAATAACAGAAAAAAGAATAATATTACTTAGTACATACTATATGTTAAGGATACTCAGGGATACATTTAACAAAATAAGTGCAATACTTGTACACTGAAAACTTCAAAATATTGTTGAAGGAAATTAAAGAAGGCTAAAACAAAAGGATAGATATCTCACATTCATGAATCAGAGGTTTAATACTGTTAAAATAGCAACTCTCTCATGTTAAACTATAGATTTGATATGATGCCTATTGAAATTCTAGCTGCCTTTTTATTGGTTGCAAAACTTGACAAGCTGATCCTAAAATTCACATGAAAGTGCAAGAAACTCAGAATAGCAAAAACAATGTTCAAAAAAGAACATGGAGTACACAAATTTTCTGACTTTGCCACTCTCTAAAAAACTACTGTAGTCAAACAATGTGGTACTGACATAAGGACAGGTATATAGATCAATGGAATGGAATTAAGAGTCCAGAAATATATCCTTAACATTTATAGTCAAATTGATGTCTGTCAAAAGTGACAAGACAATTCAACATGGAGTAGTCTTTTCAATAACTTGATATTCACATTAAAAAGAATAGAGTTGAACCCCTAAATCATGACCATATACAAAACAACTAAAAAATGGATCATAGACCTAAATGTAAGAGCTAAAACTACAAAACTTTTAGATAAACATAGGATCTTTGTGATCTAGAGTTAGGCAATGGATTAACCATGATTATTTCAAGTGAAAGATGCCCATCACTTATGACCACATCATATCTTATATAATTCCATTTATACAAAATGCTCAGAATGGACAAATCTATAAAGATAGAAAGTAGATTATTGTTTGCTTGGGCCTGATGGGAAGGGTCAGAAATGGGGTATGCCTGCTAATGGGCATAGGATTCTTTGGGGGTTCTTTGGCCCTTTTGCTCTAAAATTAAATTGTGGTTATGTCCACTCAACTCTGTGAAAATACTAAAATCTATTGAATTCTACACTTTAAAATAGGTGAATTGTATGGTAAGTGAATTAGGTTTCAACTAAACAAGCAAGAAGATATTCACGATACAAGAGCAGGTTTGGGGAGTTCTGGTGAACATGACGGAGTAAGTCATCTTGCTTACCTTCTCTCACAATCACATCAAAATTACAACTAAACTAAACTACAAAACAATCATCATTGAGAATCGCCCAAAATCATGCTGAACCGAAGCCCTACAACTAAGGACATGCAGAAGAAGCCACCCTTGAGACTGGTAGGAGAGACAGAGATACAGAACGAGCTGGTCCCACACCAGCATGTGACCATTAAAAATTGAGAGGCATATCTTGGCTGTAAAGATCCCCCCAGAGGAGTAAAATGTCCCAACCCCACCTGCCCAGATTTCCAGTGCTGGGCAGAGAAGTCCCCATAATTTCTGGTTGTGAAAACCAGCAGAGATTATGACTGAGTGAGATGAAGAGCAGCTGGAATCCCAGCCATTCCTTTTAAAGGGACCTCTCAAGGACTTACTCACTGATGGAATCACTGGCTCTGAGTGTGAGCAGTGGGACAGCAGTTGGAGAGGCAGCAGAGACATATGGTGGGGAACTGAACTGTCTGGCAGGGGACAGGGGCTGAGGGGCAGCTTTCTCCTGGATGGAGAAGCTGGTGGAGGCCATTGTTTCTTTGTTGAGCCCTTCTCCTTCCTGGCATGCAGACACAGGTGGATGCCATATGTGAGTCTCCTTCTAGCTGGCTAACACAGTTCATTCAACATGTCCTTGTGATTTGAGACCTCCACTTTGCCCAAATTTCAGGCACACCCAAGCTGCTTCCAGTGGTCTTTTCATACAACCTGCCTGCCTTAGCTCACATTGCAGATTTTCCTAGGGTCTCTCAAAACTTCTCAGAACCCAGACAAATGGCATCTGGCTTGAGTGTGTCCTGTACCTCTGGCTGAGCAGCTGTAAGTCCAGCACTAGCAGCAGCTGGCCTTGGTTTGAGTCTTGGCCTCTGGAGGCACTTCAAAGCATGGCATGGGTGGCAGACATCTGCAGTACTTTTGTGGCTCCTGCCAGGTGGCCCAGGGTGGGGCACAGGTTGTGGCTGAACTTGACTTGCAGCAGATCCCCTCCAAGGTGGTCCTGGGGCTGCAAAACAAACTGGAGCATCATCCAACTGCCTCTAAGAATGACACAGCAATGGAATGGATTAAGCAAGCACCAGAGCCCTGCTGAGGAAGAACCTGCTCTGTAGGTTCAGCTCCTGCACCACAACTTCTCCTTTGTAGTTACAGCCAGTTCTCACAACCAATGAGCCTGAGGGTCAATCCCTCCCATTGATGTACAAATAGCAACCAAGGTTCAACTACAGGAGGAGGGCACACACAACCCACACAAGGGACACACCTGGAGTGTGTGGCTCAAGTGACCAGGAAGACTGCACCACTGAGTCCCACAGCACACCTACTACATAAGACCAGGAGACATACCAGCCCTACCTAGTACATAGAACTAAACACAGGGAGGCAGCCAAAATGGGACAGAAAAACATGTCCCAAATAAAAGGACAGAACAAAACTCCAGAAAAAGAAATAAACAAAATGGAGACAAGCAATCTACCAGATGCAGAGTTCCAAACACTGGTTATAAGGATGTTCAGTGATCTCAAGGAAAACTTAAACAAAGAGATAGGAAGCACAAAAATGGAGATAGAAAACATGAAAAAGAACCAGTCAGAAATAAAGAATACAATAACTGAAATGAAAAACATATTACAGGGAACCAACAGTAGATTAGATGAGGCAAAGATGTAGATGTAGAAGATAAGGTAGCAGAAAACATCCAATCAGGACAGTAAAAAGAAAACAGAACCCAAAAAACAGAACAAAGTTTAAGGGGCCTCTGGGACATCAAGTGTACCAACATTCTCATCATTGGGGTACCAGAAGGAGAAGAGAGAGAGCAAGGAATTGAAAACCTATTTGAAGAAATAATGACAGAAAACTTCCCTAACCTGGCAAAGGAAATAGATACGCAAGCCCAAGAAGAACAGAGAGTCCCAAATAAGATGAACCCAAAGAGGTCCACACCAAGACACATCATAATTAAAGTGCCAATTGTTAAAGACAAAGAGAAAATCTTAAAAACAAGAGGAGAAAAGCAGTTAGTTACCTACAAAAGAGCCCCTATAAGACTGTCAGCTGATTTCTCAATAGAAACTTTGCAGGCCAGAAGGGATTGGCAGGAAATATTCAAAGTGATGAAAAGTAACAACCTAAAAACCAAGATCACTCTACACAACAAAGCTATCATGTACAATCATAGGACAGATCATGAGCTTCCCAGACAAGAAAAAGCTAAAGGAGTTCATCTCCACCAAACCAGTATTACAAGGAATCTTAGAGGCAGTTCTTTAAGATGAAAAAAAAAGGGGGGGTAATAAAATGGTAATAACTATATACCTATCAACAATTACTTTCAATGTAAATGGATTAAATGCTCCAATCAAAAGATAGGGTGGCTGAATGGATAATAAAACAAGAGCCTTACATATGCTGCCTACAAGAGACTCACTTCAGATAGAAAGACACAGACTGAAAGGAAGGGGATGGAAAAAAATATGTCATGAAAGTGGAAACAAACAAAACAAAACAAAAATCTTGGGTAGCAACACTTATACCAGACAAAATAGACTTTAAAACAAAGACCATTACAAGACACAAAGACGACCTAGAAATCCCACTTCTGGGTATTTATCCAAACAAACCCAAAATACTACTTCAAGAGGACATGCTCATCCATATGTTCATTGCAGCACTGTTTACATTAGCCAAGGTATGAAGGTAACCTGGGTGTCCCTGAATGGATGAATGGATAAAGAAGTGGTACATATATACAATGGAATATTACTCAGCCATAAATAGAAGGAAATCTTGCCATCTCTGACAACATGGATGGACATAGAGGGTATTGTGCTGAGTGTAATAAGTCAGACAGCAAAAGACAAATGTCATATGATTTCACTTATATGTTGAATCTAAAGCACAAAATAAACAAATGAAACAGAAACAAACACATAGATACAGATAACGTTTTGATGGTTGCCACATGGGGGGCAGTTTGGGGGTGGGTGTAAAGGGGAAGCAATTAAGAAGTACAAATTGGTTGTTACACAGTAGTCATGGGGTTGTAGGGTATAGTGCAATGTATCTAGTCAATAATATTGTAATAACTATGTATGGTGTCAGATGGGTACTAGATCTATTGGGGTGATAGATAGGAGAGGGTTGGGGTCAGGATGAAAAAGTTGAAGGGATTAAGAATTGCAAATTGGTAGTTACAAAACAGTCATGCAGGTGTAAAGTATAGGGAATATAATCAATAATATCATAATAACTATGTGTAGTGTCAGGGAGTACTAGTCAGGTGATCATTTTCTAAATTATATAAATGTCTAACCACTATGCTGTACACCTGAAATGAATATAAAATAATATTGAATGTCAACTTTAATTGATAAATTTTAAAAGGGAGGGAAAAATCAATAATTTTGTGATAGTATGGTACAGTGTCAGATGGTTGCTGGGCTTACCGTGGTGATCACTTCTTTAGCATAGGGAATATAATCAGTAATGTAGTAATAACTGTGTATAATGCTAGGTAGGTACTGTTGAATAACTATGATGCACATCTGCAATTAATATAATATTGTATGTTAGCTATATTTTAATAAAAATCTTGAAAAAAAGAGCAGGTTTAATGAGAATTCTGGCCTTATCTGTGGGGTATGGATTCTATTTTGACTAAGAGCATGTAGCTATGTGATTTAAAACTTCTAACCAGTGATATTTTCCTAGTAACTTTGCTTTTATTTATTTCTTCCTTTTTTTTCCATTTCCCATTTCTTTCTCTCTTTTAAATTGTTATTTTTTTAATATTTTGCTTATTCACAAAGTAATATAAAGTGATGCAATGAATAGCTGTGTGGATATCAGCCAGTTTAAGCAATCAAATGTTATCAATTTGGTTGAGCACACTTGTGTTTTCTTTCTTTCTTTTTTCTGTTAAAGTTTCTTTCCTCCAGAGTATTTAGATTTAGTTTTGTCTAGACTCTGTTTTTCTCCACCCTTCTCAAAATTTAGCCGATTGCCCTTCAATTGGTTCATTGGGTCTTGGAGAAACATTCTCTTTCCAAAGCATCAAGCTTCAGCAGTTTTATTTAGGTTTGTTGGAGGAGGTGATAGAGAAGATATGACTGCTGGTTGACCGAAGCTGAATCCAGGCCATCAGAGGCTCCTCATCCCGACCCTGTGCTTGGCATGTATATCTTGCCCATCGTTCCCACAGTGGGAGCTGTTTCCAAGGACTTAGCCTGGAGAGAATAAAGTGTTGTTGAGGCCACCTGGACTCTGTATATGACTGAACCCAGTTAAGCCCTTTCTGTAAACTTTGAAGATTCTGGTGGGAGAATGTGGACATCTACTTGTCTTAATTATGCAGAAGACAAGCCTTGTAAGAAACTTCCCTTACTTATTTAACCTGCCACTTACCAAACTGGGGTGATCTGCCCCTCTCTTTGGTCTCTGTGTTTGGGGACCAGTCTAAGAACAAACAAGATCTTTAGAAAACCACATCTGGACCATTGTGCCACCCGATACACTGCTGTTCACTTCCCATGGGCCTGATTTCTTTTTCGTGGGTGACTGTGGAGGAAAGGTGGAGATATAACTTGTCAGTCTCGTGGCCTCTTAGACTTACTCAGGATTTTGAATCATTCAAGAAATAGCTCTGGTTCCTTTTCTCGCCCCATGGAAATGAAAGGACTGAAAGGTGCTGGGTGAGGCCCAATTTTTGCAAATTCAACACCACCTCTTGCAGTTAATCTTGCAATTATCCAGGTCATCATCCCCTGTTTTTTTGAGTAAACAGGGGTCCAGCCAAGGCAAATCTTGTAGGGCTGATTCGTACCATGTGGGCGGGTAAGAGCCTGGTTAGACATAATATCAGCAGTCTTGTATTTATATGGGCGTAATCTCTTGAAATGACACTTAAGGGAGATCAATGCAAAAATGTGTATTTAGAATCTTCAAATGATTGGCATGCAACCTTAGTGCACTAACTAGACCTCCCAAATGCTCTGCTGCAACCCTTCCTGAAACCCTATTTACGAGTCCCAGGGTTCAGCGGTCTGCTCTTCCCAGTGCTCATGCACAGAGAACATGAACGTCATGGGCAGTAATATGGTCACCAGCGAGGAGCCCCTGGGAAGACAGCTTTGAGCATTTCACTCTTGCTGACAGGCTCTTCAGTAACTCCTGATGGCCTCACAGCTTTGTCCTTCATGGTTTATTGTTCCACACCTCCCTTTTGTGTGTCTTGCTTCTGTTCTTGCAGTTATGGCTTGTACTTCTCAAGGCTGACAGCCCTCTGGCTGTTTCTAAGGCCCTGCTGTCATCAACTTGACTTCTTTCTCTGGAGCTGTTACAGGGTCCTCCCCAAACCCCTGACCCCATTCCTGGGCTCAACTGTGACTCCAGCTTTGTCAAGGGAAGAAATAGTCTCAGGCTGTTGCACGTGGGGTTTGGACTGGAACGATGACACAGGATGGATGGGGTCAGCCCTTGGGCTCAGCTCTGGGAGCATAAATCCTGTGGGTTTGAGTCCCCATAGGAAAAAACCCACCTAACTCTGGGAATTGTGGGATCTGTCAAGTCCCCCTGTCCATGTGTACTTCCTCTCCTTTTTGGTTGTAAAATGGTACTCTCTGGGTCAGAACAGCACATTTTCCTGAAGCCTCAGCTGAGTGGAGTGACTGCCCAAACAGTAAGCATTTCCCCAAGGTTCGACAATTGTGAATTGTGTTGCTCTGAAGCCCTGAAAGCTTTCTGAGTACCAGTTCTGGACATTTAGCTTGACTTTCCATCTTTTATAAACAACAATGGCAGCAGAGTGTACTTTAAGGACAAAGCAGCAGGAAATCCTTTGAGATGAGAGGTGCTTTTAAGTGCGGAGGTGGGTGCTGGCAGAGCCATTTCTGACAGTGGGGAGCCATTGTGTGCCCCCTGAGGCTTCCACAGCTTCAGAGGCTCCATACTCCTTAGGTTCCTGGCCCACCTGCTCTGGCCCATGGCCCCAGATGTGCCCTTACCTCCCTGGCATCACCCTAATGCTTAGCAGAATTTGCGCACTGCTATCCTCTTTTCTCCAGGTCCAGCTGGGGCAGCCTGTGTGAGGCACTTCCCTGGAATCCAAGTTCCAAAAGGGCAGGACTGTCTGTCTTGTTCACTGTTGTATCCCCCAGCTCCTAGAAGGGTGCCTGCCACAAAGTCATCGGTCAATAGTAAGTGGCAGGCCACCTGTGGCAGGCTACTTACAATTTGTTCCTATATAATGACAATTTTACAGTGTTAAGATTAAATGATGATGATGATGATGATAATGTAGTATTGGGATCTTCAGGAAATGCTCAGCTTTGCGTTTGAACTTAATGTTATATTTGGAAGATCTGGAATTTGAGAGGGAGAGTAGCAGATTGATGTTGTAAGCAAGTTATCTTATCTAATAATTGAATTTGAAGGAGTGGCTTGAGCCTGCCATTGGGGAGGAGACAGTCTGGGAGAACATGGCCTTGGGCTAATAGAGGCCCACTGCTCCTGGAGACAAGAGCAGGGAATGTCTCAAGTTGGGGAACGTGAGGGAATCAGGACCGGTGCCTTGAACCAAGGCCCCGATATGGATTTAGCTGTATTGCTTCCTGGAACAGAGAGCATGGTCTAGTGACTATGACTGGGAATATGACCAATGGAGGAATAAAATTAAAGGTACTGTGTTGACGTGGGGAGGTTCAGGGACAAAAGAACGTAGCAGCAGAGGTCCTAATACCATGCAGGAAGAAGACAGAGGCAAAACGGAGGTGGTTCTGTTCTGTCTAAAGCTGCCTGGTATTCTTAGCAGCTCCCAGCCCAAGACTGGAATTATGGAAGATGCAGAAAGGTGTTGTGTGAACAGCAAGGCTCTAAAGTCAGAGAAGGAGCTCAATCTCATTTCAACTCCAAAGTCCCTAGTGTGGACCTTGGGTAAACTCAAGGAGTCCACTGGGCTTTACTCATCTCATCTGTAAAATGGGTTCAATTATTGATAGCTTGTAAGGTTGTGGTGATTAGAGGAGGTGATGCTTTACTGTGTCAGGTACCCAGCACTCACTCAGTGACGATGCCTATCCATTTTTCCTGAGCTGATATTCTGGCCCTCACTGGGTCAGCTGGTGTCTGGTCTGGACTTCAGTCCTGGTGGTGAACAGGAATGCTGAGCCAATATAGGGGAGGTGGAGAGAAGGCTATTGGGAGTCACAGTTGTCCAGGCACCAGAAAAGGCATAACTTGATCTTAGATTGCCAGCTTAATTCCAGAAATCTCCCTATCAGGGGCCTGCAGCTATTGATGCACCTTCTTCTTCAATCAGGGACCAGGTGGGAGTAGACCCAAAAACATCCACTGGGAGAGACACTGGGAAGTCCAACTCCAAAAGGCCTGACCCAGGGCTCACTTGTTGATATCTGTTCAGCTCATGCCATTAGGTACACATTCTCTCTGTAATACTATCTGCCTGGCTTATTGGTGGGCAAAATGCTTATAATACAGCTGCTGGGAAAGGACGACGCAGCCATGATTCTGGCCACATCCTGTAAATGGAAGAACTCTTGTAAACAATGGGAGAGTGCTCATGAGCACCAAGTGGTGCCAGTACAGCTCCCTCTAGACCAGCGATTCTCAACCTTCCTAATGCCTCGACCCCTTAATACAGTTCCTCATGTGGTGATCCCCAACCATAAAATTATTTTCGTTGCTACTCTTTAACTGTAATTTTGCTACTGTTATGAATCGTAATGTAAGTATCTTTTTGTTTTCCGATGGTCTTAGGCGACCCCTGTGAAAGGGTCGTTCGACCCCCAAAGGGGTCGCGACCCACAGGTTGAGAACCACTGCTCTAGCCCAACTTTGTGCCTGAGCAAGTTGACCAGGCCCAGGCCTCTGCTCACAGGTTGCTCTCTCCCCCTTTGGCTCTGCCTCCAGGATTCGTGCACTTTGTGACTACAGGACTTCCTTAATGAGTCAGCTTCCCCAATTATTTCTGGGAGCCCAAGAATTGTCTCTCCTGCCTCTCCTGAGCTGGGTAGTAAGTTTCTTAAGGATTTCTGAAAACTCTGGGGGCATTTTCTGCCACTTAATGTAAGTATCTCATGACTGTACCTGCAGTGGGGCCTCCATCAGGGAGAAAGTGCCCCTTGGGCAAGCAGGCTGGCTAGATCAGAGCTGATCTGCCATTCTGACAGTATCTTGTCCCTGCTCTGACACAGAAGTAGGAGACGGCCTTCTCCGTGGGCTGTGCTCAACCTTATCACCCTAGTCCTGAAGCAGTGTTGCTTGTCCCTGGAGTCCCCCCAGCCTTCTTATTCTTGGAATTCAATTTCTTAAGTATTTGATCCCAAATACTTTCACCCACAGGGCATGAGCCCAGATCATCAAGAAAGGTGCCATTGTGTGTTAAGCCTTGAACTCTTTCTCCATTCACAGAAAGGCCACTGGACACTCCTGTCTCTCCTCTTTTAGCTCAAATTAAAAATCTCCCCTAAAAGCAATTCATTCATTCATTCATTCATTCATTCATTCATTTGGAGTATTTATTGAATTCCTGATATGTACTGTTCATTGCACCAGAGACATATGTGGTGTGATAAAAATATATGGTGGACATTTAAATTAAAAAATATATATATTACAGTAAAAGACACATTGCCATTAACCCCCCTCAGAATCCTCCCCCTTGCTTTGAACACACTTATCCCATCGTTCTTGCCACTTTCTGAAGCAGTTCTGGAAGTCCTCTTTCATGAGTGCCTTTACTTCATCATCCATCATGACAGTGCTCCGAGTCACACATTGCTTCTGCTATATGGCAATTTCTATCCAATAAAACATTATGGTGTGTTCTCATCTACCTTATTCACCAGATCTGGCCCCATGTGACTTCTGGCTCTTCCCCAAAGTCAAAATGATTCAGGACAATGAGGCAGCCACAATAGAGCAACTCAAGACACTCACGAAGGAGGACTTCCAGAACTGCTTCAGAAAGTGGCAAGAATGATGGATAACTGTGTTAAACGAGGGGGAGTATTTTGAGGAGGATTAATGGCAATGTGTCTTTTACTGTAATACATTTTTTAAAATTGAAACATTCACCATATTTTGTGATCACACTTTATAGAACTGTGAAAACCACTGAAGTCCCTGCCCTCATGGAGCTTACATTCTAGTGGTAAATGCAGGACATCAAGCCTGATTCAACTTGTTAAAAATGTCTGAGTCCCTTCTTTGTTCCACCAAGAGTCTCAGTGAGCTTGAACGTGAACTCATCACAGCTACACTTCCCTATGCCCTCTATGTCCTATGACATACTCTCCAGATCTGCAACAAGGGAGAGTTCACTGTATTACAGATCAGGTTGCCAGGGGAGCACATGGGCATCCTGCAACATCAACAGCATGGGTCTATAAGGAAGAGGAGGCTGGATTAATACAGTAAGTTTCAATACATAGCAAGCAAAAACAGAGTGGACATTGGTGAGGATGCGGCTGGCTCAAGGCATGGGGACTTATGGTTGGGTCCCTTTTCTGCAGGATGAGGCAGCCCCCACTGGGCTGGGGAATGACCATGGAACAACAGAAACACATTGGGCCTCCAAAAAGTTTGCCCACTGCCTTCCATCTCTTCTGTCTCTCCATTTACATTAGCCTTGGATTCCAGTCATTTGTTATAATAGAGTCTCTGTCTTTGCAGCATCCAGGGAAGAAACAAGTCGGATATACTACCCAGAGAAGAAAGATCTTTCTTAAAAGTCTGCATTCTCTGGATACCCCTGGAGAATAGCTCTGAGTAATTGGGAACACACAAAAAACCCAAAATGAGAAGAAGAGTCAGTTGGTTTCCAGATGGTCACTGATTTCACCTGATAGGTGTTAACTGAGCACATGCTCTGGGCCTGGTCTTGGGGTAAGGGAGTGGGACCTCAGGGCTATGACACAGCGACATGTGGAAGTTAAAGTGCTGATGGAAGGAACATGGTGTAGATGCCACCTTAGTAGGAAAGCTCTCAGGACTGTGAGTGGAAGGTTATCAAAGACCTGGAGGAGGAGCGAGGATGATGGGCTGGACCCATAAGAGAACAAGTAGAAGAGGCCAGTAAGAGGCAGAAATGATACTGGGGAAGGGTCAGCTGTGGGATTTGACAAAGCATTTCTGGGGAATGGAAGACATGTCTGGACATAATGGATGCAAAGGAGAGAGGAGGTAGGACAGGAAATGGGGCCAGATTGGGTAGACTTTGCATGCCACATGAAGAAGTTTGCATTTCCTATTTAGCTACAGTGTTCTTTTCCTCTTGCATACTCTCTGAATCTCAACTCTGTTCCAGTCTCTGAGTTTTATCTCTGTTCCAGCCAACATGGTTTCTGGCACCAGAAGTCCTGCCGAGGAGTCTTCATGTCCTCTTGTGTCTCAGGTTTGAGTCCTATCCCACTATCACCATTTTCCCTACCAGACAATGGCCTTCAGACCCTAGTCTCTTCTTTGAAGGCAGTGAGGCACTGTGAGCAACTGTGCATTTTGGGCATCTGGCTGGCCAGTGCTGTAATCATACCTCTGTCCCCTACTCGCTGCATGAATGTGAGCAAGTGACTTCACTGCTCCAGCCTGTTTTCTTGTCTTTAAAATGGGGAAATTAGCACCTGCCTGATGCACATAATCATTGGCCATGTGCATGTGAGTGTGCCTGGCAAACAGAAGCACTTTCCCTCTCTTCATACTCTCTGGGCTCCTGTGGTGCTATTTGGTATGAAATCAACAACTAACTGACCTTGAACTCTACATTCATGTTTTTTTGTTCCCCCCTACTATGGCTGGCTAGGGGCCCAATAATAAGAAGGGAAAGTTTAAACAGGGAAACCATCTAGAAACTTTGGATCCACAGAGGGCAAATGACACAAATATTTAAGTGCCATGTATGCAACATAAATTCACAAGGTATATTGCATGGTTTAGAAATATATTGCTACAAATATATTTTAAGTTACACATAATGGGCTCAGTTTTCTGATATCTCAGATATATCTTCCAGACTGTCAAGTATATTTTTAAAATGAGTATCATTTTAATGGCCCATGGTGTGTAACCTCAGCAAAATCGGAGAAAATTCATTATTTCTCTTGGTGCCAAGTGACTTGTACATCCAGAGGTGGTCAGGGAGAATGAAAAATGACAGTTCTTTTCAGTTTGGGATTTAGGAGGGTTAGGGAGGTAAGACGCACTCATGGACACTGTTAAATGCCTGGATGGAGTTGAAAAGTATGCTAAACAACGTGAAGGAGCAGAAGGGAGGGTGTGGAGCCTCTGTGGAGCCAGAAATAGCCCGGGCAGTGAAATGCTGGCCAGCATGAGCCTGAGATGCTGCTTAAAATTCTGGCTCCACTGCACCTTCTAGGAGGGGAAGGAAAGAATTTGTTACCACTGTCCTAGGGATGGGAAGGGAGGACAGAGGACTGGAGTGAAGCTATATTGGGCCTCAACTGCAGGAAGTAAACTTTATCTAGGTTATTTTATTTAATCCTCTTCGGATCTTTGAGTGGGGGGATGGCATTTGAATTTGTTTTGCTGGCAAAGAAACAGGCCCAGAGCTAAGTAATGTGCTCAAGGCCAACCTGCTTGGGCATGGAACTCAGGTCTGTGAGTTTCACTGCACTGTAGAGGATGACAGGCTGGCCCCCCTGTGTTTGCTAGGGGCCAGCTTTCTGGCTGTGCTGCCCTGAAGGAGGTGGTGGACAAGTGATCTTCAAGCACTCCTGTCCCTCCCAGTCCTTAATCATCAGCATCTGCAACAGCAGAGCAGCTTTTCCTAAACACATCCAGGGAGAAATGTCAAGGTCCATTCTCATGTCTTTTTCTCTTTGAAAAACTCCATTCTCCACTCAAATCCACTGAACTGTCAATCATAAGACCAAAGAGGAGGGGTGCAGGAGATAGGCGGCCTGGACCCAGGAACTGTTGAGGTGATTCTGCCTGATTAGGGGGCTTTCACTCAACCTCATTCCAAATGGACAGTGGGTTACCCTCCTAGCAAAAAGCTGGCCGGCTCTGTTGGCCTGGGAAGGTGGAGCCCGCTGAGGCGCTGGAGTGTCTCCAGCGCTATCTGATCTAATGTGAGAGACTGGGCTGGGGGACAGGGCAGTGTCCAGAGTCCTGCCCTCTGAAAAAGGTCATCACTGAAGTAGGACCTGGTGATTGCTGGTGGTTGAAGTGTAGAGGGAAGGAGGAGAATGGGTCAGAGTGGTGTGGATGTGGATGTGGATGTGGACAAGATGAATCCTGGAGATGCACTGTTGAAGTTCCTGCTCTCGTTACTACTCATGGTGTGCTTTCACTGGGGGAGATCAGGCTTGTTAACATGGAGGAGGAAGAGAGGGACATGGTACACCCTGTCCTGGTTAAGCTGGACCACTGGGGTGCCCACCCGAGGCAGGGCCCACAGTCCCCGGTGGCTTCTCAGAGGGAAGAGCTAAGTCTCACAGGCCTGTTTCTTCTGTGGCTTCCCAACCCAACCCACTCCTCTCCATCCCTCCATCACCAACCGCTAACTCTGTCTGTAAGCAGACAGGCTCAAGAGATAAACCAGACCAAAGCCAGCCGGGATAAATGATCCACATTCCTTCGGGGCTCATCCCATTTGATGTGGTTCCAGCCATGTTCCCAGTCCCAGACCTACCCACATTCTGGTCAGGTTAGCAGATCCTGTCTTCTTCTGAGGCCTCCTTTCTTTCCTTGGCAATGGTTTCTCCTCAGGACATTTACCCTCAGGGCTGGGGCCTTGCTCCCAGTCTTTCCTCCCCACACTAGATCTGGTTTTGAGCTTCAGAAGCCTTTAGGAAGCCCTTTCCCAGTTTTTCTAGCCAGCTCTGACCCCCCAGGTTTTCTCCCCAGCCTCAACTCAGGTCCATGGTGTGAAGGCTCATGTTCAGTCTGTCAGTAGGGTTGATATGCTGGTTGTTAACCTTCAGGTCTATTCAGAATGGTCACTGCCTGTCCTGTACCAGACAGGAACTATTTTCAATATTACCTTCATGCACACTGCTGTTCTGCATCAATTTTTTTGCTGTTGATCTTGCCATGCCAGATATGTCCTGGGATAAGATTCTATTCATCTGCCCTTGAGGGGATAAGAGGAAACCCAGACTATAATAATCATAGTCCTAAATATTTATTGAGTGCTCCTGAATTTCCAGCACTCTTTTCTAAGCACTTTCTGTCATCTAACTTATTGAAGGCTTAAACAATGCTCTGAGGCAGGACTATTATTATCCCATTCTACAGATTAAAAAACTGCCCAAGATAGAGGCAATCTATTCAAACCCTAGCAATCACACTCCAAAGCCAACATTTTCAGTGCTGCAGTACCCTGGACATCTGTTCCAAATGCTGGCAGGGCCATGGGCTAGAACATCTAGCATTCCTGGGGTTTGGGTGGAAATTCAAAGACAAAGAGGTATGCAGTCTCACACAGGCTTTGGAGAGAGACACATGCTTTGGAATCATTCGCCTGATGACTTTGGTCAAGTTGCTGTACTTTGAGCCTCAGGTTACCAATCTACACAATGGGCTGAATAATTGCTGTTCTGCAAAGCTGTGTGTGTGTAGTGAAATGAACTAATAAGCGCTGAGCATGGTACTTCGAATGTTATCATGAAAACTTGACAAGCTCTGTTCTAGGACGCATGAAGAACTTCTTTGGTGAGACAGACTTTGTAGCAAGTTGTTGGCCCAGGCTGCTTGTGCTTGAGGCAACCCTGGGCAAATGCCATGGAAATGTCTCTCTTTGTTAATCAAAATAACTACCCAATGGCAGTGACAGAAGACTCAGGAAAACATCATTACCAAGAGCCTCTTCTGTATAGCCCCTTGGGCAAAACTGACTTCTGCCTGTTACCAGCATTGGAGGATCACAAGTGTTGGGGGGTCAGAAAGAAGCAGGATCAGGTCTATTCCAATGGGTTTTCCCAGGCAGTGGTAGGTTGTCACATGAATGCCCCCTCC
>NW_017732028.1:755861-810984 GCF_001890085.2 Hipposideros armiger
TCCCCCCACTCTCACCACCCTGCCTCCTGTGAACCGGGATTTCCTGTGTCCATGACCTTGTAATAGGCCCCTTCACGTTAACTTGGGGCCAAACCACTGCTTTGCTTTGCCCAATGGGACATCAACAAATGTGATGGCGAGCCTAGGCTCGATAAGCACCTGTACACTGAGGCTTGCCCTCTTGGGACACAGCTTGTGAAGAAGGTCAAGCTATCCATGTGGAGAGAGAGCTGAGTGACCAACTGCTCTGGCCACACTTGTCAGACATATGAGTGAGGCCATCAGGTGCAAACCAGCCCTGAGCCAACCTGACATGACCACAAATGCATGGTGCTTTTCTCCCTAAAATTTGAGAATTACTGGGGTTTCCGGCATGTGTCTCCCAAGGGCCTGGCTGTTGAGCATGCTTTCTCCTCCTCTTATCTCCCAAAGGTATGAGTCCTAATCTACTTTTTGTGGAGTGTCTCTGACACAACTTGTCGGCACACAGCAGAGGGTGGTTTGCAAACCAGCCACATCTATGCAATAGCCTGCTACATTAAACATATTACTTTTAAAGTGTGTCACCAGGATGGTCCCATATACCCTTCATTTCTGTACACCTCAGGCTTCACCACACACAGAAGTCAGACCTGCCCATTCATATCTGATTCTATATACAGAGTAAGTTCTATGCATTTACATACACTTTTAAAAATGCGCACAGTAGATCCTGCCCAGTAGCAGCTCATTTTCTGTGTGTGTCAGAGACTGTACTCGCACTTGAAATTAGGTCTCCTGTTCACTCCTGGACATAGAGGCAGGCTCATTAAGAATGCATAACCAGCCTGACACTCCTCTCTGCAAAAGGTGTTAAATACTCACATACCACAGCTCAGCCAAGGAGCAGGGATAAATATGGCAGGCGTGAAATGGGTCTAAATTGCTCTTGATGGCTCTATTCAATAATGTTGGTCTTTCCTTACAGTGCTATACAACAATAGTCATTTTCAAAAAGGGGTACTGCAGTTGTTTTTAAGGAAGAATTGACAATTTTGACCTACAGAGTAGTAATTTGCAAAATGTTCTTTCTTTAAGCCATTCACTGGGAAATGCAGGAAGCCCAAGAGTGCTGGACTTGAGGTGAAAACGGCTGTAACTAATGACAGCCCTAAGTGAGGAGAGAGAGCCCAGCTGTGGTAGGGATGTTCCAGTCAGAGCTGAGGCCACCGAGAGGCAGAAGCAAGAGCTTCATTACAGACAATTGGGCTCAGAAGTCCCTGAATAAACCTTTTTACTTCACTTTGCAGGCACATTTTACATTGTTGGCTCTGCGCTTTACAGCCCCCGAAATGGGATTTGATCCAGGGAAGTAACTGCATTTGACAAAGGGACAGTGGCTTCCAGAACCACTTATCAGAGAGACCTCTTAAATGCTCTGAATCCACCAAACATTTGCCAACCACTTTGATTCACAAGAAATTGTCCAAGGAATTCTGCCTGGACTTGATTGAACTTGAAAATTACTAGTTCAAGTTACCTGTTCTGTAGTCTCTGATTCTTGTTTATACTAAGTTGTATATGTGTGTGTCTATTTTGTGTATGCTCATCTGAGGCATTTCTGCCCTGCTTTTTTCTGCTTCTTGGAGGGACATTCATTTCAGAGTTTCTCCCTGTAGTTCTCCACCTTTGCACACCAGTCCATGAAGGTGGACAGACTATTATGTCCCTCACTCGGCTGGAGGGTGTGAGGAGTGGAGGAGACAGTATGTTATAGGGCCCAATGGAGGCGTGGCTTTTAAACCAGGCCCTGTGGGGCTCTGATTTTCCTGAAGCCTGAAATATTGAAGACGTTTTGTTAAAGGTTTTTCAGGGCAACAAGGGAAGCGAGGGAGTAGTTTTCTCCTCGCCCCCCTAAAAAAAGAGGTCAGAGTTCAGGATAGGAGAAGGACTGGTGAGAGCAAGCCACCCTCACACTTCCTAATGGCAACTCTGTAGAGGGAGCACAATCTCAGGGGAAATACCTGCAGGGTATGTCCATTTGTCCTAGAATTTTCAGCTGTAGCAGAAATTCCTGCAGCCTATCCCATGACATGAAAGGGAGTATTACTGGTTCTCAAGAGTCCAACTGGGGTCTTAAGTCGTGAAGGGGTCAGTAGCAACTATAATGGGAGCTTGAGGCCTCCCTGCTTGTTTATGGACACTGTTTATGGGCCCATTTGAGAGGGAAGGAGACCCCAGTAAAAAATGAGATTACATTTCCTTTCTTCTTCAAATATTTTATTATTTTGTTAAAGCTATACTTAAGAGAATACAAAGGCTGATTAATAGGTTAAAGAAAGGCATTGTTACTCCTACCAGATGAAGGGCTCCAAGAGGAGATCAGGTGAAAGGGCTTTTGGTTAATTATTCAGCTTCTGCATCCTTGAGGTTTCATAGAAGGACCTTCTGGGGGAGTCAGTTGGAGATACTGTGTGGGAGACTTTGGAGTCTGTGGGGGCCTGTGGCAGGGTTATAGTGTGGGTGAGACACTGGGCACCAGCAGGAATATGGGAAGGAGCATCAGACCACTCTCACTTTTCTGCTTCAAGTTCACATGGCCAATATCCAGCTCTTAGGGTTAGGACAAAGCAGAATACTTCAGTGGAGGTGCTGGTGTTCTCCATTAGTGTTCTAATGGAAGAACTTCATCATTGCATGATCCTGTCAAGTAAAATATAGGAATTTGGATTAGGCTAACCCAAATATTATCAATTAAAAATATTTAAAAGTTGATAATAGCAGAAGGCGTACTGGTGCTGAGGACACATCTTGTTCTATTACCATGCTTTGGTCTGGACTGACAGTTCTGTGCTTAGTGACAGCTGTCATCCTGTGCATCAATCAGGATGGGTTTAGTTGCTGTGGTAACAACTCCGAATCTCAGTGGCTCAAAAAAAAATAACATTTGTTTCTCACATTACATCCTCATTGCAGGTTGCCTGGGGGTTCTGCTCTGTGACATCCTCACTCAGATAGGAAGGGAGGCTCTTGCTGCATGATTCCTGGGTAGTGGGGCTTTTGTCCAAGGGCCTATGCTTTAGACAGTTTTCTTGAAATTGTCTGTGTTCTTTTCAGGTGACTGTGACCAGCCACTGCTGGCAGGACACCATGATCCTGGGCATAGAAATATATGGGTCCTAGTTACTAGAATTGCATGCCTGGAAAATTTCTAAGTCCCCTTCCAGTGCCTGGGACTTTCTAGGCCAGAATTGATAGAGCTATTTGGTGGTGTGCTCTGATCCTGGACCAGGACCCATGGTGATCTCAGTCCCTGTTTCTCCCTTTTGGGCCACTTGTCAACCTTTTATCAAGTACATAGGGTCAGCCAGGTGCCCCAAAGAGTATCTCACCTCAACCTTGCACCTATGGGGTTATTCTGGACTCACTGGCCAGACTTAGGTTCCAGAGGAGTGGTCTGGAAATTAGGTTACTCCTGCCCACTACCATGGTATTTGTTTTATGGGATTATGTGAGATTGGATCACAGAATGATGTCAATATGCTGATTTCTGGTCATTCCCACTCATTTTAGACACAGAATGAATTCAGGGAGTTTAATTATTGACAGTCTATTTCTAACTGATGTGTTTGACCTGTGTGTGAGTGTCTGTGCATCACCAGGTGAGTTCCAACTTCAGTGCTTTCTTTAATCTGTTGTAGCAAAAGTGGTGATGGGGGTTCTTTACACTATGCATCTCCTCATTCCTGGCTACCAGGTAGTCACTCCATCCCCTCTGCAGGCTTTAAGAGAAGTGTCTGGTAGTCCCTGGGTTGGCTATGCCTCTCTCCACTGAAGACTTTCAAGACTATTGCTTTGCAATTTCTGGTCGAGATGGTGGATTAGATAAACACTGTAATTGCCTCCTCTAATGCCCACATCAAAATTACAACTAAACCACAGAACAACCATCATTAACAATCACCTGAAATCTAACTGAACTGAAGTCCTACATTAAAGACATATGGAAGAAGCCATGTCAAGATGGCAGGAGGGGTAGAGATACTTAACAAGCTGGTCCTGCACCCATGTGTGACCATTAAAAATTGGGAGGGATATCTTGGCTGTGGAGGTCCCCCTGGAGGAGCAAGGGGTCCCAGACCCATACAAGGCTCTCCAGTCCAGGGTTCCAGTACTGGGGAGAGAAATCCCCATAATTTATGGCTGTGAAACCCAGCAGAGATTGTGGCTGGGTGAGACAGTAGGAAGCTTGAGTCCCAGGCATTCCTCTTAAAGGGCCTGTGCATGGACTTACTCGCTACTGGATTCACTCGCTCTGAGCTTCAGCACCGGGGCAGCAGCTTGAAGAGCACCAGGGACATACAGGGAGGAACTGAGTTGTCTGGTTTCAGGGTGAAGGCTGAAGGGGCAGCTTTCTCTCAGACAGAAGAGCTGGCAGAATTCATTGTTTCTTTGTTGAGCACTTCCCACTCCTGGCATGCAGAACCAGGGAGCTGAAATTACTGAATCTCCATCAACCTAGCTAACACCTTTCCTCCAACCAACTCTGGTGATTTCCTGAGTGTCCACCCCACCCAACTTTCAAGCACAACAAAGCCACTTCCAGTGGCTTTTCCATACAAATGGTCTCTCTTGGCTCATGCTGGGGACTTTCCTAAAATCTTTCAAAGTCTCACAAAAACCAAACAAGCAGCATCTGTCTTCAGTGTGCCCTGTACCTCTTGATGACAAGCCTCAAGCCTGGAGCTAGTGGCAGTTGGCTTTGGTTTGTGGCTTGTCCTATTCAGGCATCTTTAAACCCAGCACTGGTGGTGGCCATCTATGTATTTATACATATGCCAGGAAGCCCTGGGGAGGGCACAGGCTGTGGCTGAACTTGGCCTGCATTGGGGCCCCACTCAGGAGGCCCTGGGACTAGCATCCCTTTTGGTCAGCTTCAGCATGAGCCAGGGCATCATCCGACTGCCTCTGAGGACAACATATCAGAAGGGCAGATTGGGCAGGCAATCTGTCTGTAAAGCGAGTCCTGCTCAGTAGGGTTAGCTCCTGCACAACAGTTCCTCCATTGTAGTCACAGCCAGATCTCAGAACCAATCAGCCTGAGGGTCAGTGCCTTCCATTGATGTGTGAACAGCAACCAAGGCTCAACTACAGCAGGAAGACACACAGAAACAACACAAGGGGCACAAATGGAGCATCCAGCTTAGGTTACCAGGGCAACTGCACCAATGAAGCTCACAGGCCTCCTACTACATAAGGCCACTCTCCTAAGACCAGAGATGTAGCTGCCCTACTTAATATATAGAAACAAACACAGGGATGCAGTCAAAATGGGGAGACAAAGGAATATTTCCCTAATAAATGAACAGAACAAAGCTCCAGGAAAAAAACTAAACAAAATGGAGACAAGCAGTCTACCTGATGCAGAGTTCAAAACACTAGTTATAAAAATGATGAATGATCTCAGGGAGAACTTCAACAGAGATAGGAAACATAAAAATGGAGATAGAAAACAAAAAATAACCAATCAGAAGTGAAAAATACAATAACTGAAATGAAAAATACACTAGAGGGAATCACTAGTAGATTAGATGAAGCAGAGGATCAAGTCAGTGATTTGGAAGATAAGGTAGCAGAAAACACCCAAACAAAACAGCAAAAAGAAAATAGAATAAAAAAAATGAGGATAGTTTAAGGGACCTCTGGGACATTAGCATACCAATATTTGCATCATAGGGGTACCAGAAGGAGAAGAGAGAGTACAAGGAATTGAAAACCTATTTTAAGAAATAATTTGAAAATTTTCCTAACCTGGTAAAAGAAATAGGTATATATGCCCAGGAAGTGCAGAGTCCCAAAAAAGAAGAACCCAAAGAGACCTACAGCAAGACATGTCATAATTAAAATGCCAAAAATTAAAGACAAAGAACATCTTAAAAGCAGCAAGAAAAAAAAGCAGTTAGTTACGTACAAGGGAACTCCTATAAGACGGTCAGCTAATTTCTCAACAGAAACTTTGCTGGCCAGATAGAGTGGCACAAAATATTAAATGTGATGAAAAGTAAAGAACTACAACCAAGAGTACTCGACCAGCAAAGCTATCCTTTAGAATCGTAAAACAGATAAGGAGTTTCCCAGACAAGAATAAGCTAAAGGAGTTCATCACCCCCAAACCAGTATTACAAGTAGTGTTAGAGTGATTTCTTTAAGGAAAAAAAATCAAAGTATGAATAATAAAATGGCAATAGCTATGTATCTATATCTATCAATAATTACTTTAATTGTAAAGGGGTTAAATACTCCAATCAAAAGATAAGGTGGCTGAATGGCTAAGAAAATAAGATCCTTACATATGCTGCCTACAAGAGACTCACTGCAGATCAAAAGACACACACAGACTAAAAGTAATGGGATGAGAAGAAAGACATTTCATGAAAATGGAAATAAAAAAAGAAGAAAAAGCTGCAGTAGCAGTACTTATATCAGACAAAATAGACTTTAAAGCAAAGGCTATAGCAAGAGATTAAAAAAAGACCCAGTAATCCCACTTCTGGGTATTTATTCAAAGAAACCCAAAACACTACTTAGAGGGGATTTGTGCATCCATATAGTCATTGCAACATTATTTACAATGGCCAAAATATGTAATATTTTGGCAGCCTGGGTGTTCATCGATGGATGAATGGATAAAGAGGAGGTGGTACATATATATAATAGAATATTGCTCAGTCATAGAAGGGAATGGGTTCTTTCCATCTGCAGTGGCATGGATTGAGCTAGAGGGTATTATGTTGAGTAAAGTATGTCAGGCAGATGTAATGTGATTTTGCTTCTGTGTGGAATCTAAATAACAAAATAAAAAAACAAACAAATCAGAAACAAACTCATATACAGAGAACATTTTAATGGTTGCCAGATGGGAGGAGTTTTGGGGGGGTGAGTGAAAAAGGGGAAGGGGTTAAGAAGTACAAATTGGTTGCTGCAAAGTAGTCATGGGGATGTAGGGTATAGCATAAGGAATATAGTTAAAAGTATTGTAATAACTATGTATGGTGTCAAATAGGTACTAGATTTGTTGGGGTGATACATGGGAGGGTTTTGGGGGAAGGATAAAATAAGTGAAGGGATGAGAAGTACAAATTAGCAGTTACAAAGTAGTCATCGGGATGTAAAGTAAAGCATAGGGAATATAGTCAATAATATGGTAATAACTATGTGTAATGCCACGTGAGCACTAGACTATTAAGGTGGATCTCTTCTTAAATTATATAAATGTCTAAGCACTATGCTGTATACTGAAGTTAATATAAAATAATATTGAATGTCAACTGTAATTGAAACATTAAAAAGGGGGCAGGAAAAGGTGAAGAGGAATAAGAGGTTCAAATTTCCAGGTACAAAACAAGTCATGAGGATGTAATGTACAGTATAGGGAATACAAGGTCAGACAATGACATTCAAGAACTCATCCTAGAAAAAGTGCTACATACCTCATTGCTGAATATCACTACAGTCACCTTCTAAGTACTCCTCTTTGGAAACTATGCACCAACACCAGCACATAGTCCACCCTTGAAAGCAATTTTGAAACTCTTTCTGGAACAGCCATCAGAGCTGTTGTCGTATTACCCTTGAGGTCCTGAATGTCATCAAAATGTCTTCCTTTCAATATTTCCTTTATTTTGGGGTAAAAAAGTCATTGGGGGCCAGATCAGGTGAGTAGGGAGGGTGTTCCAATATAGTTTTTTGTTTATTGGCTAAAAACTCCCTCACAGACAGTGCTGTGTGAGTTGGTACATTGTCATGATGCAAGAGCCATGAATTGTAGGCGAAAAGTTCAGGTCATCTAACTTTTTCAAGCAGCCTTTTCAGAACTTCCAATTAGTAAACTTGGCTAATTGTTTGTCCAGTTGGTACAAATTCATAATGAATAGTCCCTCTGATATAAAAAAATGTTAGCAACCCCGTTTTGACTCTTGATTTGGACTGATGGAATTTTTTGGTCATGGAGAATTAGCTGACTTCCATTGTGCACTTTGATGCTTTGTTTCAGGGTTGTGTTGCTACAGCCATGTTTTTGTGGGTTTTTTTTTGTTTGTTTTATTGGGGAATTGGGGGGATGGGAACAGCGGTGGGGAATTGGGGGAAGGGGAACAGACAAGTTGCTGTTGTTTTGTTCTTCAGTCTAGTTGTGGAGGACGTTGCTTCACTGGCCCAATTTGGTACCATCATTGCACTCTTTCTGGGTGAGGCAGATCAGTTGCCAGCTTCTGGATGGCCGTTCACTGCGGCTGCTGGCCGCTCACGCTGGCTGCTGGCTACACACGGTAGCCCATGGCAACCCACTGCCACAGAGGCTGCAGCCTTCGCCATCGCTGGCAACTCACAGCAGCCCAGCTCCAGCTTGAGCTGTTGATCAGCATCTTAGCTGTAGAGGGCAGTGTCACTGGCCCTCATATGTGGGATCTGAACCGGGGCCCTCTGGCGTCCCAAGCCAGTTCTTAACCATCGCGCCACTCGGCCGGCCCTACAGCCATGTTCCATCACTAGTGATAACACAGCCCAAAAAATCACCTTGCCTCTCTAAAAGGTCTTCACAATCTTTGACTCTCCTTTGCTTTTGTTCATTGGTGAGCTCCTTTGGGACCATTTTTGCACACACCTTTCTCATGCCAAGATTTTCAGTTAAGACTTTCCTAACTGTTTCTCTATCAATGTTTACTTGGTCTGTTATACTTCTTATAGTCAGCCAATGATTTTGGTGCACAATTCAAAAAAATTTTGCAACATTTTTGTCAGTTCTGCTTGTTACTGACCTCTCTTCATCAGTGATGCATTCTCTTCCCTCAGAAAAAAGTTTAATTCATTTGTACACTGCCATTTTCTTCATGGCATTATTCTCATAAAATTGGACTAACATGTCCCTGATTTCACTTCTACTCTTGCCAAGTTTAACAAGAAATTTAATGTTTGTTCGTTGCTCTAATTCAAGCTCAAACATTCTTGCAACGGCACACAAAAACACGTAACAACAATGATGAACACCACTCAGCAAGATACTGCCACATGTTGACACGAACACAGCTGTGAGACACTGATATACTAAGGTTATGAAACTTTACTGGGCTGTTCGTATAGTGCTGCCAATGTAAGTGCACAATGGAAAGCTCTCGAACATAATTGTCAGACCTTGTATAGTCAATAATATTGTGATAGCATGGTACGGTGTCAGATGGTTGTTGGATTTATCATGGTAATCTCTTCTTTATCTATATCTATATCTATATCTATCTATCTATCTATCTATCTATCTATCTATCTATCTATCTATCTATCTATCTATCTATATATGTTGAATAACTATGGTGTACACCTGAAACTAATATAATATTGTATGCTAGCTATAGTGTAATAAAAATCTTAACGAAAGACTTGTTCTGCAATGCAATAAGCCCCTTTTATCAGTGCCCTTTCTTACTGTTTTTCCATGTGGTGATGTTGTCTTCTGCCATATGTTCTGAAATCATTGCAAGATGTGGACAGAAATTCCTTGTGTAAATTAGATGGCTCTTCTCTCTACACATTGGCCTCTTGCCTACCTCCCTGCTGGAGGTCATGTATGGAAGGCAGGTGTGTGGTCCAACCTGAGGGAGATCCCACTTTAGGAATGCAGTGATTGTGGCCTAGGAAGTTCAAAAGAAGCCATGGTTGGAAAAAGTAGTGTTCTACTTTAATGCTGTAATATACCAAATGGTAATTTTAATCAGAAAATGAATTATCTCTGTTTTTCCTGTGCACTCTGGTTAAAACTTGCATTTGGATCATCATCAATGAAACGCTCACAGTAAGTCTCTGACTTACGAACATTTGAGTTGCGAACTTTCACAGATATGAACGGACCTCGCATTACGAACATTCGTAGATGCGAACAAATCGCGGAAGTAGATCACGTGTCTGCCAAACATTGTCACAATTGAGTTGCTGTGTGCTTACTGTATAGTGAGATAGTGTACAGTAGTACAGTGCTCAATCAGAGCCCAGGATGTCTGGAAGCAAGAGGAAACGAAGTGGTGATGTGGAGGGGACTGCTAGGAAGCGCAGACTCACTTTGAATCCAACTTATGAACGTTCTCCTGGAGTGGAACTCGTTTGTAAGTCGGGAACTTACTGTAATGACTTGTAAAAAAGTCATGGAAGCCAATATTCATGATTGGAATGTTAGGTGATGTAATAGCATGAGCAAGGAATTAGGAAACTTCAGGAGCAAAAATATCTATGTTATTTCAACATAATCAAGAGCCATGACCATGGACTTCTGAGTAATAAGTGTTATCTTTTACTCCTGTGTTACCTATGTACCCAAATCTACCCATGAAACTTACTACAATCATTATAATGAACATATGAGTATCCATTACTCCCAGAAGTTTCTTTGTGCTACTTTATAACCCTTCTTTCTGTTTTTTCCCAACAGCCACACTCCCTATACAACTGCTCATCCATTCATGATCACTGAAGGCTAGTTTTAATTTTTTAGAATTTTATATACATAAAGTCAGACTGTATATACAACTCTTATATGAATACAGGCTGATTTCAATTCTCTTAGGTAAATACCTAGGAGTGGAATGGCTGTCTCATTTGGTAGCTTTAGCTGCATTCCACCACTCTTGGGTTGTTGTGTTTTTGGTTTCATTTAGTTCCAAAGACATTCTAATTTACCATTGATTTATTCTTTGACCCATGGTTTATTTAGAAATGTGTTACTTTGTTTTCCAATATTTAGTGATTTTACAAATATCTTTCTGTTATTGATTGCTAATTTAATGCATTATAATCAGAGAACATACTTTGTTTAAATTAAATCCTTTAAAATTTAAAAACTGGTTTTATTGCCCAGAATAAAGCCTATCTTAGTAAATGCAGAGCATTTACTTGAAAAGAATATGTAATCTGCAGTTATTTTGGGGACTATTTGATAAATGTCAATTGGGACAAATTGGTTGCTGCTGTTCAGTTAACATATCCTTACTAATCTCCTGTCTTCTTGTTCTATCAATTATTGAAAGACATGTATTGAAATCTCTGATGAAAACTATGGATTTGTCAATTTTTCCTTGCAGTTCTATCAATTTTTGCTGCATTTATTATAAAGCTCTGTTATTAGATGTGTAAATCTTTAGCAGAATTATGTCCTCTTGATGACTTCTTATTGTTATTAGCCCCTCTTTATCTTTGGTAATATTCTTTGCCTTTAAATCCTTTTGAACAGTGTTTGCATGATATATATTTTTGATCCTTTCATGTTTAACCTTTTTATGTTCTTATATTTTAAGTGGATTTCTCTTAAGCAGCATATATTTGGTCTTGCTTTTTAGAAATCCAATTTGACGAACTCTATTTTTTATTGGAGTGTTCATAGACCATTTACATGTAGTGTGATTAGCAATATGATTGGGTTGAAATTTACCAATTTGCTATTTGATTTCAATTTTTCTCATCTGTTCTTTGTTTCCCTTTTCTCCTTTTCTATCTTTTAAAAATTGAGTATATTTTATTGCATTTTTATCTCCTCTGTTATCTTATTAACTTGTTTACTGTGTTATTTTACTGGTTACTTTAGTATTTATAGTATACATTTGTAACCTATAACATCCTACCTTCAAGTGGACTATTATACCATTTCATGTATAGTATAAGATCATTACAACACTATACTTCCATTTTCACCTCTCAGCTTTTGCACTTTGTTGTCAAGCATTAATTTTACATATGTTATAAATCACCTAATATATTGTTACTATTTTTTTCTTTAAACATTACTAATCTGTTATACAGATTTAAATAATAATAATTAAAAAATATTTCCCTGTATAATTAACATTTCTACTGTTCTTCAGTCCTTTGTGTAGATTTAGATTTATATCTGGAATTATATTTCTTCAGTCTGAAAAATGTCTTTAATGTTTATTGTAGTGGAAGTCTGCTGATAATGGATGATTTAAGCTTTTGCATGTGTAACATTTATTTATTTTGCCATTATTTTTGAGGGATAATTTCACTGGTTATTTTAGGCTGACATTTTTGTTTTTATTTTTGTTTTCTTTCAGAACTGAAAAGATGTTGTTACACTGTCTTCCCAGTTGTGTTGTTTCTGACCTAGAAATCCACTGCCACCTTATTTTTGTTTCTCTTTATGTAATGTGTCTTTATCTCTCTGGGTGCTTTTAAGATTTTGTATTTATCATTGGTTTTCAGCAGTCAAGTGCTATGATATAGCTTTCTACATGTTTCTTGTGCTTGGAGTTTCTTGAACTTCTTGGATTTGTAGATTTATAATTTTATCAATTTGGAACAATTTTGATCATTATTTCTGCAAATTTATTTTTGTCTACCCATTTGTGTCCTCTTTGAGGACTCCAATTACATGAGTGGTAGCCTGTGTGAAATTGTCAAGTAATATATGCTCTGTTATTCATTGTTTTTCAGTACTTTTTTCCCTTTGGGTTTTAGTTTGGACATTTTCTATTGATGTGTTTTGAAATTATTAATCTTGTGTCCCCCCCACCCCCACAGTGGTTAATCTGTTGTTAAAGCCACTTACTAGATATTTTTTAACTCAGACATTTTAGTGTTCATTGTAAAAATCTGATTTGGCATTTTTTATATCTACTTAGCATGGTCAATCTTTTTTCTAGTTTATTGAACATACTTGTTATAATCATAATACTTGTCTTAATGTCATTGACTGCTAATTCTAACATCTCTGTCATTTTTCAGTTTATATTTTCAATTAATTTTTCTCCTCATTTCAGGTCATATTTTCCTGCTTCTTAACATACTTGCTAATTTTTTTATTAGATGTCAGGCATTGTGAATTTTGTCTGCAGATTGCTGTATATTTTTGTATAACTATCAATGTTCTTAAGTTTTGTTCTGGGAAGCAGTTAAATTACTTGGAAACAGTTTGAAACTTTTGGTTCTTGCTTTATTATTTGTGAGGCAGGATCAGATAGGTAAACATTTGCTGTAGGGCTATTTTTCCCCACTACTGAAGCAAAACTTTTCTGTGTGCTCTACTGATGTCCCATGAATTATAAGGGTAGTTGACTTGTTTTGGTTGTGGAGTACATTCTCCAGTAGTTTACAAAGAGGATAAATATTTAGGAATCTATGTATCTTTAAAAAGCTTTTTTTCTTATTCTTATATTATGTTGATAGTTTCTCTGGATATTAGTTCTAGTTTAAATTGGAAAAAAAGTTATTTTAGAACTTAAAAGCATTGTTCTATTGTTTTTGGCTTCTAGTGTTGCTGTTAAGAATTCCAAATTCATCTGATTTTTCATCCTTTGCATATGACCTGCTGCTTTCTTTCTGAAAACTTAGAGCATCTTCTCTTTGTTCTCACTTTTCTAAAATTTTATTATGCTGAATCTGGGGTGTCTATTTTTATGTATTTTTTCTGGGTATTTGGCATTTTCTGGGCATTTTCAATCTGAAACTCATGTCCTTTAGTTGCTTGAATTATTTTGCTAATCATTTTCTTGTATTTGTTTTCTTGGAAATCATACTATTTGGATGTTGGACCTTCTGATCTAATAATTGTATCTTTAAGAATATTTTCCATTCTTTTCTTTTTGCTCATTCTCAATGATATTTTAAAACTTTATCTTCCTAATTTTCTATGAGTTCTTTGTTTCTGCTATTATGTTTTCAACTTTCAAAACTTCGTTTTGCTTTCTATTTTTTTTATTATGTCCTATTATTTTTATTTGATGAAGGCAATGTCTTATCCTTTTCCACTGGTTGCTCTTTTCTCTTGGTTGATGTTTCATTCTCTGTATTCCAGATTAGAGACTGTCTTCCCATGTCTGGTAGTCTGTGGGTGTTTGTTCAAGTTTGAGAGTCAAATGGTTTAAGAAATTATCACAAGCTCTGAATACTTGGGGGTGGCTTTTGGACTATGACTTTCACTGTGAATGGTCAGCCTAAAACATTTACTGGGAAACCTCTGGTATCACCGTCATTAGTTCTTTCCTCTTGGGTGGTCAGGTTTTCTGGAGAAGGCTATTCCAAACTCCTGCTGGGAAGCTGTGGCCTGGTTGCCAGTGTTTTGGGAGCCACGGAGAAAGAGGGTGGTCAGTGTTTAGTATGTAAGATTCTCTAATCCCCTTGTTTTCTATGTGCTACTCTGTCCCTAACTGCACCTGGTGTTCCTTTATTCACAGACAGTCTGTTTTATTCTCTCCAAAAAAAATTCTCCAAACCAACTGAGGTGGAGAAGAGGAAATTGCTCAGTGCTGTATAATGAGAGTGGGATCGATTTAATTATTTATATTTTAAGAATTTACTATGTGCCAGGTACAGTATATGTACTTTACAAATCTTAGCTTATAAAGAGGGAAGAAGTATTAAAACCCCATTTTTCAGCTGCAGGACTAAAGCAAATTTTATGAAGTGGTGTAGCTAACTTGCCCAAGACTTCTTTTGGTTATTGAAGCACATATTTAATAGTATGGTAGTGAATTCTTAAGTGCTGATCAAGTAAGCTACCTGACTTCACAGTCAGTAAGTGACCAGCAGGGACTTGCAGCCAAGATGTAGGGTTCTTTAATGTGTTGTCTTGATGATATTCCCTTGGGATCTGACAGTTTCACCACTTTCAAATGATCCTCCTTTTCTTAGCCATCCCCATCATTCTACCTCACTTCCAGAGTGCTGCCAATTTATCAGCCATTTGAAGATTCTACAGTTTTCTTTGGATTGTTTCTTGGCTTTCTTCACTGTTGACTTATAACTGCCAAGGTGGTTACCACTCACCTGTCTGCTTTGCAGGCTCCCAAATTAGGTGGATGTTGTTTTCTCTCTTCTTCTCCTGGTCCTTTCAAGTTTATTCTCTTTAAATAAAATCTCTTTGTTGTAATTTTAGTGGGCTTGGGGCCAGAGGGTGCTTTAGGTACAGATGCTCTATCTGCCATCTGCAACCAGAGTTCTTGAGATGGAAATGTCCACCACCCAGGTGGGCACACAGATTTAAAAGTTACAATGTACTGTGCAGATTCACAGGTTATACAAAAATGACTGTGACCTTCAATTGGTGGATAGAACTTATTCCATATTCACGTGCTCTAGCATGTACATATTCTTAAGCCTTTGAGAAATTCACATGCATCTCTGTGATGTGGACATTTTGGGAACATGTGAATATTTCTTAAATAGAAAGTGACCTTATCCCACCCCATCCTCCTACCACTGAGCCACCTGATCATGTGGACATTGACCTTTACAGTTCCAGCTTCCTCCTTGGCAAAATCCTCTCTGCCTTTAGGGAGGAGTCGGGGCCAGGAAGCCAGTGCCCTTCTGCCACTGGCATGCTTGATTTCATGTCTGTGAGGTTAGGTGTGGCATGACTTCCTCCCTTTTAAAAATGGTTCCCCTCTTATGGAAATTTCCCATGTCTACCCTTTTGTTTCCTCATCACAGTCACAAGTCTTTGCCTGCTCCCAGCTTCTTTTCACCCTGTTGGTTTTAGTGGCCAGAGCCTTGGTAGGTTTGTGCCTGATTCAGCCTCAGTTACAGCCACTGATTGGCCGTCTGCTCTGTGGCACGTGCTCTGTTATGCATGCAGCACACAGAGATGAACGTCAGGTCCTTGGTGTTCCAGAGCTAGTGATCCAGCAGGGCAGGCTCACTGTCATACTCAGAAAAGTGTGCTTTGATAGCTGTAAAAATAAAATGTGCTGGGAAGGAGCACAGGGAAGGAGTGATGAATTTTGCCTGGGGGGATGAGGGAAAGTTTCACACTCACTGACACACACATCAGTTTTCAATGGAAAGCATGACTGTTTTAGGCTATGGAAATGGTATTGGTAAAGTGGGTGGTGATGAGGGGGGAAGGGGAGAAGGAGAGGGAAAACAGGCAGTAAAGCAGTATGAACCCGTGTTGTTATTTTTCTGCCTGTCAGGAGCATAGATAGAACATGGATGGGCATGGGGTTATGCAGATAGAGGCGAGAAGGTTGGCTGAGCAACGTCCAGTGAATTGGCTGAAGCCTTGCTCTAGAGTTCGATTGCCTGGTTTCCAAACCTGGATTTATCACTTATGGACTCTGTGATCTTAGAGAAGTTGCTTAGCCTTTCCTCAATTTCTTTATCTGTAAAATGGGAGTAATTACCCAAATTTAAGCAATTGATATATGTAAATAATTTTGCTTGTATATTGCATATAGAATAAGTCCTCAAATATTAGCCCCAATTCTATCTACCTGCCTATGTTTCCATCCGTCTGTACAACTATCTGCTTCTCTTTATGATCTCCCTTGTTCTATGCAGTATTCAGCAGAAAGCAAAAGATATTGAAGAGCTCTCAGAGAGAGTCTGATGAATTCAATTTTAGACATGAGTTCGCTATGCCAGTGGGACACCCAGAAGGAGATGTCAAACAGAGATTTCAAAATTTGGTTCTAAATGCTCAGTGGAGAGGTCAGAATTGGAGAAATGGGTTTGTGAGTCACAGGTAAAGTCAAGGGAGAGAATGAGATTAGAATCGGAGGAGGGGGAGGGGGAGAATGGGGAGGACTGAGCCATTATTTCCTGGAGGAACTCCTCCATTTTGAAGCAGGAAAAATAGGCAGGGAGGGTATACTAGTGCTCAGGCTGTCATAACCAAGTACCACAGACTGGGTGGCTTAAACAACAGACATGTTTTCCAGTTCTGGAGGCTGGAAGTCCAAGATCAATGTTTGGCAGGGTTGGGTTCTGGTGAGAACCCTGGCTTACAGATGAGTTCCTTCTTGCTGTGTCCTCACATGGCCTTTCTTCAGAGACAGAGTGTGCTGGAGTCTTTTCTTATCAGGACACTACTCCTATTGGGTCAGGGTCCCATCATATAACCTCATTTAACTTTAATTACCTCCATGAAGGCCTTATCTCTAATATAGTCAGATTAGGGACTAAAGCTTCAACATATGCATTCTGAGGGGGAAACAATTCAGTCCATAGTAGAAAGTGACTTGGAAAGATAGAAAAAGAAGGGAAGGAGAATGGAGGTGGGAGTGGAGGTGAGGAGGCCCACAGGGAAACAGGGAAGAGAGGAGCTCATGGGCAAGCAAGGCCAACAATTTTAAGTGATGCAGTAATAATGATAAAAAGGAAAAGTTACAATGTATTGTGCAGCTTCTGTGAGCAGAGCCCTTTTGGTGTTACCTCATAATTCCTCATGTCACCCTGTGCTGTCAGCCCCTTTCTAGAGTTCAGGAAATTAAGCTCATGGAAGTTGAGGAAGTAGAACTCCCCCACCTGGTAAGTAGAGAACGGTTTCAAACCTAGGTCTCTGATCCCAAGGTGAGTGAGTGCCCTTTTCTCAGTGCTCAGTTGCCTCCTGGGTGGGAGATTGATGGTGAGAAGAGGTCACTGTCTTGGAAGGCATTCGTGAGGGCTCAGTGCTGGTTTGGGGATGGGAAGGGAAGGCTTCAGCCTGCCTGTTGTGTGGGAGATGGGGGAGTGCAGAGAGAAGGTGTAGCCTGGCACATCTGAGACAGTGGTGAGGAATGCAGATGCTCTTGACATATCAGCTGGATACTCATGAAAAAGATCACTCTGTTGTCAAGCAGCTTTGGGAGGCCCAGCGGTCTGTGTTCCCTGGAATCAGAACTCATGTGCACCACTTCAGAGCTCTTCTACTTCCTCTTCTGCTTCATCCTTCTCTTGCCTCTTATCAAATTGTACACTTTGGACATGTGCAGTTTGGTATGTCAATTATACTTCAATAAAGGTTTTTCATCTTTTTTAATTTTATTGCAACTTCAGAGCAGACATCTCTGAACTCCATCTGTCCCCATATCTAAATTTCAGCTCTCTTTCCCCCTACCGTTTCCAGTGCATGAGGCCAGCACAGGCATTAGGTTTGTCTGGTTTCTCACTGCATCCTAACAGCATCTGGCTCTTAGAAAGGAGTAAATCCATGCTTGCTGGGTGATGAATGCAAAGGACTGGGCTTTGGTGTTAAGTGTGCCTGTGCCTACACTGCAGCTCTGACACCCATGCATGCACTTATGATCATTACTCCAAGCCTTTGTTTATTTACACATTAGGGCTAATCTGCCTCACAGAATCATTTGAGAATTAAATGGGAAAATGTTTGTGACCTGCTCAGCATAGTCTCTAATGCGCACAAGACCTCTTCCTGCTCCATTCTGCCTTAACCGGGGACTCAGAGGCTCTCTCATCAGGGATGTTAGTGCCAGGACCCTGTAGCCTCAAAGGAGACAAAGAACAATATTTTAGAAAGAAATACCAGAACTCTGGACTATAGTGTACTGTTTCCTCCCTTTCCTGAATGAAGTTATTAAGCTGAAAGTGTCTTATGGAAAAAGAGGGTGTTTCCTGCACAATGTATAGCAGGTGGAGGGGGAAACCCCCAGTGCCAACACTTTCTTAGAGAAACTCTCCAGGAGTCAGTGTTAACCTTTGGGAGTCAGTGAACCCCACATTAATCTCTGAGGGTCACTGTCCTGACCTTCTAGGACCAGTGTTCCCTGGAGAAGGAGAAGTTTGGGTTCATGAGTGGCCTCCAGCCCCAGTTGACCCCAACTCTGTGGGAGGGTTCTGTCTTGGTTTAGAGTCCTGAAGGTGCGCCAGATCTTGGGGAACAGCTAGAGTGACTATGGGAGGACAAGAAGGAGTCCTGAGTCAGCCACCTGGGAGGGACTGGCAAGGCGGGCATGAGGATTTGGAAGGAATACTACTGAACACCATTGGAGGGCCAGATGCTCAATAGACACTTCCAAGTTCCAGCTCCCTCTCTCCAGGACAACTAGAAGCACTGGAATCTTCGCCTCTAAGTCAGCGACTTTTGTCCAGAGATTTCTCCTCTTTTCTCCTGGTGAGACCTTTGTATCTTATGACATTCAACCCAAATGTGTTAGCACTTTTATTCCTCCCCTATATCCAAGATCAGTAGAGAGATAAATTCTCCAAAATATATGGGTACTATATACTGACTAGGGAAAATGTATTAATAAAGTAATTTTGAGACAAGAAAGCATGTCTCAGTATTCTGGGACCCAGGTAATTACTGGCCACTCTGTTTAATAGAAAACAAACAAACAAAAAAACCCAAATAGACAGAAAAACAAACAAACAAACAAAACCAAACATGGTGGTGGAAACCAGTAAGTCCTGAATTACCCTGTGAATTCTGCTGTTAAGTAAGCAGACAAGGAAGGGTTTCTTGGGGGCTTTCTGTTTGAGAAAGGGCTCAAAAAAATGTACCATTGAGAGTTATGATTTGGATAAGAAATAACAAGAAACATAATAGATTGAGAGTTTAATATGTTTATCACTGAAGAAAAGGTATTCAAGTATCCTGAGAAATAGGTACAAATGTATTCATCAGCAAAAAAGAGCCACTTTAAAACTGAATGATAAGAAGAGAGTGTACCTAGCCCTTGAAGGCCATCAGACCCAGGCCTGTCTGAACATAGTAGATTCCACGGGCTGTGATTTTCCATTCTTCCTTTGTTTGGTAATAGTGCCTCTATTTTCCTTAGGAGAACTATCTCTCCTCCACTCTCAGCCCATGGGTGTGGGTGAGACTGTGTCTAAGGGGGAACACATGATAGGAACCCAACCAGCAGGGTATTCTTTCTTCTTAGCTATAGTGATTATTGGTTCTGGAATAGGCAGGAGATCCTAGCTGGTTCAGAGTCTTGATCCCAGGGTGTTTATTAGAACTACTGAGAAAGAAAGTTTGTTTCTGCTTGGGTGGCATCCTGTTACCAGCTAGTGGGGGTTTCTTGAGAGTGGGTGTCACACAGGAGGAGGCAAAGCTAAGAAAGCTGAGACATGGAAAGTAGTGTGTGTGTGTGTGTGTGTGTGTGTGTGTGTGTGTGTGTGTGTGGAGAGAGAAGAGGACAAGAGAGAGAGGAGAGGAGCCAAAGGAGAGAGGAAGAAGGGAAGGCTGGGGAAGGGAGGTGGAAGAAGAGAGAAAAGGAGGACAAGAGATCTTTTCCTAATGCCAGTGTTTAAATTTTTGGAATTAGGTGTCCTTTAAGCCAGAAATACCCTTGAATATTTTCGTAAGATTAGGCAATCTATCCATCTTTTTCTAAATTGTATTGAAATGTCACATATATCCAAAGATGCATGCATAAGAAGTGTATAATTTAATGAATTTTCACAAACTCAACATGCATGTTACCAGCACTAAGGTAAAAGAAAAAACGGAAACTTGCTAAAACCCAAGAAATCCTCTTGTTCTCTGTTCTAGTCACTGCTCCCAGAGTTGGATGCCCAACATTATGCCTTATGTTGCCCATCATTGTACTTGATATGAATAGAATTTCTGAATATGTATGTCTGATTTTTGTGGTTTAACGTTACATGGGTGAGAGTGATCCAAGTTCTTCCCTTTAGTTGCAGATGGCTCATTTTCACTGCTGTGTAGTATTGCATGTATATATTCTGCTATTGATGGCCCGTTGAGTAGTTCTGCTATCAACGTTCTAGTACATACCCTTTAGTGAATATATATAGACTAGAATGTTGACAGGAGTCCCATATATACTTATGAACTTTATGTACCCACCCCTCACACACACATTGCTATTGGCACTACACCTAGAGTTGGAATAGCTATGCCATTGTGTGTGCACATGTCCAGCTGTGACACTGTTTTCTTAAGTGTTTGTCCTAACTCACCAGTAGTGTATAAGAGTTCTGATTGCTTCATAGCCACAATAACCCTTGGAAAAGTCTATATTTTCATTTATCCATTCTCATGAATTGTCATAGTATGCTGTGTATGCTTGTGTTTTTCTTTCCTTTTGAAAAACTGGTGTAAGTAAAATGCACAGATCTGAAGGGTACAGTGGATGAGCTCTAGCATATGCATGCTGCCATGGACCACACAGCTATTAAGACATATAATACTTAGATCATCCTGGAAAGTTCCTTCTTGTCCCTTCTAAGTCAATCCCTGCCCTCTAACCCAGAGGCAAGCATCTCTCTGATTTCTTTCACAATAGAATAGTTTTGCCTCTTCTGAAACTTCAAAGTAACAAAATTATGGAATATGTACTCTTTTGAGTCCCGACTGTTTTGGTCAGCATAATGTTTTGGAGATGCATCCATGTTGTTGCATATAACAATAGTGTGTTCCTTTTCATGGTATGCATAAGCCCACCTTCATTATCCATTCTAATTTTGATGCTTTCCAGTACTTAGCTATTATTAATAAAGCTGTTATTAAATACATTCTTGTATAAGTCTGTCTGTGAACATATGTTTTCATTTTTCTTGAATAAATATAACTAGCAATAGAATAGTTGGGTCATAGAGTAGGTGTATGTTTAACTTGAAAAGAAATTGCCAAGCTGGTTTATGAGTTGGCGCTACCATTTTACATTCCCTCCAGCAATGAATGAGAATTCTGGTTGTTCCACATCCTTGGCAACATTCAGTGTTGTCATTAAAAAGAAAAAAAAATTAACCATTTAAATGGGTGGAATAATATCTCATTGTGGTTTTTATTTGCATCTTCTTTAATGAGTAATGATGTTGAGAACTTGTTTGTAGTTCTTATTGGCCATTTACATATATCCCATCATGAAGCATACAAGATTTTTGCACATTTTAGTGTTGTTTTTTCTTTTATTGCTATATATATATTTATTATATATATATATATATATATATAATTTTACTAATATATATTTATTTTATTTTATATAAAATAAAATGGATATATACAAGGTACATAAAATAAAACAAATATATATTTATAAACATAACATACATAATATATAAATATATACATATACACACATATACTATCTATAAAATATTTATTAGGCATATGTCTTGCAATATTTTCTCCCAGCCTGTTGGTTTCCCATTCACTTTCTTTGCAGTATTTTTTTTTTGAGCAGAAGCTTTAAATTTTGGCATAGTCTAATTTATTAATTTTTCCTTATGTGCTTGTTGCTTCCCAGGTCCTGTCTAAGACATATTTGCCTTTTCTCAAGTTGCAGAAACATTCTCTTATGCTTTTTTCCCCCAGAAGCTTTATGGTTTTAGATGGTAAGTTTAGGCTTTTGATATATTTCAAAATAATTGTTGTGTATGATGTGAGGTAGAAAGTAAGGTTTATTTTGTTCTAAGTGAATATCAACATTTGTTGAAAAGATTTTTCTTCTTTCTTTCTGGTGCTTTTTCAAAATCTAATTGAGACTATAAGTATGGTTCTACTTCTGAACTCTATTCTGTTCTGTTAATGTATTTGCCTATTATTACTTCTATATCACACTCTTATTTTACAGCATTGTAATAAGTCTATATTATAGGTTATTCAGTGTTCTAAGTCTTCCAGCTTTATTCATCTTCTTCACAGTTTTTTTTTATATTCTTGGCTATGAGGAACAGAGATGTGATGCTCAGATCCGCTTAAAGATTCACTGTCTAGTTGTGAGGACTGTGATTAGTGTACAGCCTGCAGCTGTTAGCTCCTTCAGCATCCACTTTGGCTTCTGAACTGAAGTCACACTTTACTCAGGGCAGCCCCAGCTAATGATTGAAGAAGGCAGTAGTAGCTGAGGTCATGTTTTTCATGGGTTAGCTTTCAGCCAACGACTGAGCAAAGCAGTTGTACCAAGGCCTAGAAATTTCTGCCCAATGTAGCAATTCTCCAATGCACGATCTTTGCTTAAGAGTTCCCTGTTGAGTTGGCCAAAAATTTCTCATATTGGCATTGCCATCTGTCTGTTCCCGTAGCCCATTCTGCTTATTCTCTTTGCTTTTTCCATAAGTGCTACTCCCCAACACATCTTTTGAACGTCTATGTCCAACTTATGTCTGCTTCCCAGAGAGCTCTGACTGGCCCTGTGGTTCTAAGAGAACAACCAGTAAGGTAGAATTTTATGACTGGATCACTGCCCACCTGACAATGACACTCCATCCCAGGTGGTCAATGGAGTATGGACAAGCTCTGGCACAAAGTGGTGGCCCAATTGTCAAAAGCTCAATGTAGTAACTTGGGAAAATACCTCAGAGTAGGAGAATGCATTGATCAGTATGATGATCCTTGTGTTTGGAATACATAGAAGATGATAACTATTAGGATAATTGAATTGAGTGGTTATTTCTAAGTTTCATTGACACCCTATAAATAAATAATGAAAGGTTGAGAGCAATTAACTAGCAATTGAATGTTGAGTCAGACAATCTCTTTGGTTGCTAATGGAAAAGTCCTATCTCATGCAGTCAAAAAAAGAAAATTCTGAATATCAACCCAAGATCTAATAGAGTGGTTATATTAAAGATGGTTGAATGCTCAATCAAGGCAGATCTTTCATGCTAAAGTCAAGTTCCTAACTGGGAAAACCTAGGACTCTGACACATAGTGTGGGGATAATCTAGATGGATTCTTCTAACGAGTTTGCTTCCCAGATTTTATAGATCTTCTGAGCTTGTAGAAGTGCCCTGGCACTCTATTAAGTGCTACAACCTGCAGGAGATGACCTACTCCCTCTCCAGCTGCCAGGGTTATAGCCAGCATTGAAATGCACCATAATCCAGCAGGGGATGTACTGAACCTCAGAAAGAAGGAAAGCATCTATACCTAAGCCACATCATTGACCTAGCCACAGGATGGGGGAGTCCTGTGAGACTGAGTTCTGAATGTGCTCAGTCAAAGGGGTCAGATTGTAAGATTGGATAAGAGATATGGAGTTCAATATGCTGGAAGGGATGTAAGGGTTGGTAAATTGGCTGTTGAGGTGATGGAAAAGCAATGTCCTACACTGAGTGAAGTTGAAATGCCTGAATTTCTATGGCAGATGGTACAGGAAGGGATTAAAAGGATCAGTGAGTGGGAATTCTATAATGGATATATTATCTGAGGCTAAAAGACCACCAGAGGATTATGTTCTATCAGAAGGCTTTGGGGACACATATTCGCTAAAGTCACCAGGAATGCACTCACTAAGCAGTTTAGGTATAGCTCTCTTCTTCAGGCTGAGGCTAATAGTTGAAGAGGCTGTCACAGATTTCAGTTCACTAATAGCCATGGGGATAATAGCCTGTCCCCTCCCCTTCCCACAAACCATAGAGGCCAGGTGGTCTTGTTAACTATCAGAAGTGGGTCTGTGAGAGTGGGGTGGGGGAGCTGCAATTAACATATGGTTGACAAGATTAGAGGGGCAGCTAAGAGGACTTGGCTGGTAAAAAGATGTGGATATGGTTAATAGAATACGCATCTCTAGGGCTAAAATACTTGAGCAGCCATAATAGTTGCTACTTAACCTCTATTATCTGAAGGAAACAAGAATGGAGAAACAGGAGGCTGAGAGTTGTCACTGAAATGAAATAAAAAGCTTCAATCTTTTCTCAGTTTCTTGATCTGTGTCAAATTTTAGGCTTGGGATCTCTTTATTGAAGAGGTTGTCAGACTACCAGGGGAAGGACAGTGCAACACTATAAGTAGGCATTTTAATCAATTGTATATCTTTCCCAATAGGTCTATGGCCATTTTCTCAAGTGACTATATACCTAGGAAAGGAAAATACCCAAGCATTTTGGGAGATTTTGAGAAAGGGTCTGAGTTGATATTGATACTTCAAGACCCCAAACCTCATCATAGCCCCCTTAGAATAGGAGCATCAACCATTTAAAAGGCACTAAGCCACCAATTAGACAAAATTACTTGGGCAACCAATGTTAGTTTTGCTTGTGGCACCAGAGTGCTTGCACAATGGACACAAATGAAATGGCCACAGTGGCAGAAAGGTGGAGGCAATATAAGGTCCCAATATCATGGAATAAGACTCAACATGGCCAATCTAGCTAGTGCCTTCTCTGAATGTCAAACCAGCCAGCAATGGAGACCTATGGCCTGCACCTGGGGTAGCACTATCCCTTGAGGAGATAAATTACTTGGTGGCAAGTTGACTATATTAGTCACTTCTATTCTAGAAGGTCCAGAATTTTATTCTTCCAGGACAGGATACCTATTCTAGCTATGCGTTTACATTTCCCACCATGGACTTTAGCCAGAACCATTATCCATGGAATCCCATGCATGCACCATAGCATCTTACCAGGAAATCAACCTTATAGTGAAGGAGGTACAGGACTGAACCCATGACCATGGAATTAACCAGTTGTATTACATACCTCACCACCCAGAAGCTGCCAGCCCAATAGACTTTTGGCATGGTCTGCTGAAGGAACAGCTGAAGCACCCGTTTGAGACAATATTCTGCACAAATGGTGCACCATCATTTAGAAAGTGACACATGCATTGAAGCAGAGACTTTATGTGATTCTGTATCCTTAATAGGAACAATATAAATGGGAAACAAGAGGGTAAAAACAGACATGGCCCAACTTGACTTCATTGCCAGTGACCCACAGGAGGAATAATCTGTGCTTTTGACATACAACTCTGAGATCTGCAGTGTTAGAGGGCTTGGTCCCCAGAAGGGGTACATGTTCATCAGCAAGGGTCCAGATGAACTAAAAGCTAAGGAAGTCTTTCAGGACCCTCTAGGTTCCTTAAGTCCAAAAAAGGAAGTCATCATCTCATAATTGACCCTTATGAGCAAGAAGAGTTAAAGCTTCTGTTATTCAATGGAGGTGTCACCTGAAGACAAAAATAATTTAGAATGGATATTAGACACGGGAGCTGATGAGTATCAATTACAATCCCAAGACCAGCTCTGGCATTGGTTTCTTTGTAGTTTATCCCACCATCCTCCCTTAGGAAGAGAGGTTCACCAGAGCCCTAGAGGAAGTGCTCTCTGAACATGTATGGAAAAGTCAATCTGCTGGCACGAGGGGTAGACAGTGGTAAATATAGAGGTGTGCCACTTAGAGTTCCTGTAAAAACAACAACAGAAAAAAACAAAAACAAAAATGAGAGAGAGAGGGAGAGAGAGAGAGAGAGAGAGAGAGAGAGAGAGACAGAGACAGAGACACAGAGACAAAGACACAGAGAGAGAGTGAGAGTGAGCTTGCTGTTTAGCTCAGAGGAATGTGGTTTCCTTCAAAATTTGCTTGAGCATATTTTAATTTTATTTTTTTACTTTAAGATATTTATTAAAATATAGCTAACATACAAAATTATATTAGTTTCAGGTATACACCATAGTAATTCAACATTTACATACCTAAAGAAGTGATCACCATAAGTCCAGCAGCCACCTGACACCGTACCACACTATCACGATATTATTGACTATATTCCCTATGCTGTACATTACATCCCCATGACTTATTTGTTTTATACCTGGAAATATGAACCTCTTATTCCCCTTCACATTTTCCCCCTTTTTAAAATTTTCAGTTACAATTGACATTCAATATTATATTAATTTCAAGTGTATAGCATAGTGGTTAGACTTGTATAATTTAAGAAATGATCCCCCTGACTAGTCTAGTATTCACATGGCACTATACATGGTTATTACCATATTATTGACTTTATTCCCTATGCTTACTTTACATCCCCATGACTATGTTGTAACTACTGATTTGTACTTCTTAATTCCTTTATCTTTTTTACCCAGTCCCCCAACCTCCCTCCCATCTATCACCCCAACATATCTAGTACTAATATGACACCATACATAGTTATTACAATATTATTGACTATATTCCTTATGCGATACCCTACATCCCCATGATTACTGTGTAAAAACCAATTTGTACTTTTTAATCCCTACCCCCTTTTCACTCACCCCTTACCCCCATGCATCTGGCAACCATCAATATATTCTCTGCATCTATGAGTTTGTTTCTGTTTTGTTTGTTTATTTTGTTCTTTAGATTCCACATATAAGTGAAATCTCCTTGCATCTGTCTTTGTCTTACACTCCATTCAGCACAGTACCATCCAGGTCCATCAATGCTGCTGCAGATGGCAAGAACCTATTCCCTTCCCTGGCTGAGCAATATTTCATAGTATATATGTACCATCTCCTCTTTATCAATTTTTCCATCAACAGACACCCAGGCTGCCTCCACATCTGGGCTATTGTAAACAATGCTGCAATGAACATATGGATGCACACATCCCCTTGAAGTAGTGTTTTGGGTTTCTTCAGATAAATACCCTGAAGTGGGATTACTGGGTTCTCCTTTGTCTCTTGTTATAGTCTTTGTTTTAAAGTCTATTTTGTCTAGTATAAGTATTGCTACTCCAGCTTTTTTTGTTTTTTAGTTTCCATTTTAATTAATTACCTTTTCTTTCTCTACTTTCCATCTGTATGTCTTTCAGTCTGAATTGATTCTCTTATAGGCAGCATATGTAAGGGTTTTGTTTTCTTATCCATTCAGCCTTCCTATGACTTTTTCTTATCCATTCTGTCTTCCTATGGCTGTTCCTATGTAGAGGCAGTGAACAGCCATGGATCACTTTGTAGCTCTTAACAAGTACTCCACAGCCAATTACAGGCAGTGGGTGACCTATACATTCATAGTAGCCCCTTCCAAGAGACCTCAGAAACAACATTCTTGGAGGTTGGCTTAAGACCACAGCAGAGCACCATACAGAGCACCATCTCAACATGCACCAGAATCCCACTGAGTGGGATAAGCCTCCCACACAGTAGCTCATAAGCTGTGGACATGAAAAAGCCCCACAGCCAATCAGTCTGTGGGTAAATTCCACCCACTGATGTGCCAGTAACAATCAAGTCTGAACTATAACAGGAGGGCACACACAACCCACACAAAGGACACTGCTGGGGCACCCAGCTCAGACCAGGGAGACTGTGCCACTGGGCCCTACAGGGCACCTACTATATAAGGCCACCTGGCCAAGGCTGGGGGACATAGTAGATCTACCTAATACATACAAACAAACAGAGATGCAGACAAATGAGGAAACAAAGATATAAGTCCCAAATGAAAGAACAGGAGAAAACTCCAGAAAATGAACAAAACGAAATGGAGGTAAGTGGCCTACCAGATACAAAGTTCAAAACAATGGTTATAAGGATGCTCAAGGAACTCAGAGAGAACTTCAACGAAGAGATAGCAAGCATTGAAAAAAGACATAGAAACCATAAAAAAGAACCAGTCAGAAGTGAAAACTACAATAACTAAAATGAAGAATGATATTAGGGTAATTCTGGTCACATTAGTTTTTCATTCTCTTCCATTTTCTAGAAGTATTTATGTAGTATTGGTATTATTTCTTCCTTAAAATATTTATAGAATTTAATAGTGGATTATAATTATGGATTTAATTTCTTCAGGAGATACACAGATATTTTTATCTATTTCTTTTTAAGTGGGCTTTAGTATTTAAAGTCTTTTAATTATTTTTTTCCATTTCATTAAGTTATTGAATTTATTGGCATAAAATTGTTTATATTTTCTTACTCTTTTATAATTTGTGTAAGATCTGTAGTGATGTCCCCCCTCTTTTATTCCTGACACTGATAATTTCTATTTTATTATTTTAATTTCTTGAGGAGTCTTGCTAAAAGTTTATCAATTTTATTCAACTTTTTAAAGAGCCAGTTTTGGTTTCAATAATTTTCTGTTTTTAATTTTATTGGTTTCAGATTTTATCTTTATTATTATATTTTTTGTTCTGCATGCTTTGGGCTTATTTTGCTCTTTTTCCTCTCATTAATTAAAATCAAAGTGTATTGATTTGAGAACTTTGCTCTTGTATCAGTCTGGGTTCAATCAGGAGATAGAATCCATATAAGGGGTTAAACAGGGAACATTTAATATGAAATTATTAGTCTACAATAGAAAAGTGACTATAAGATATAAAGAAATTCTATATGATACACTGGGGCTGAGGGACAGTACCTAAGTGGTACATAAATGAGTCAAGATGGTCCCATGTGGTTTACTTCTTCTCAGTGGGCCTATTAGCTCAAGAGCCCACTAGTAACTTACTCAACATTTTACACACCCAATTGCTTTAAATTTAATCCATAAAAGCACATTCTTAGTTATTTAGAGACAACATGCTTTGCTTATCCCACAAACTGCACCCAACATATGCTAGCTATCGATATGAAAATACCTGAGGCTGCAAAAGTCTCCAAGCTGTCCTTTGCAGCTCTCTGACCCGGAGACTACCTATCTTGCTGCTGAGTGACATCACCTGGACACATAAGTCACCCCTCTGCTTTCCCTCTCCCCTGGGAGCTCCCTTGCTCTCTTTCCCTTTCATGGAAGGAGAGGCTTCCCCTTGCATGAAACCTGTCAAACTGCACAAATGAGGCTCACTGTATGCTACTGCCACATCAAACTCACTACACCAAGGGAGGACAAACTTGGAAGGGACTCAGACCTCATTGGAGAAGTTGTAGTTCATCTCAGTGGAAAGAAAAACGTTTCCAGGCTTAGTCAGGCAAGAAATGGTCTGCAATTCACAGGGAAAGCAGAGGGCAAGCCTCAGGAATGCAGGTGGTTTGCAGGCAATCAGCAACCAGTAGGTGTGAAGTGTGGGTAGGAACTTTCCAGAGCAAAGGTGAGCTATGTCAGGCCTGCATAGAGGGCTGGCTCAGTGGTAATCTCCTGGGGTACAGGTAGGCCACAGGGGGCTGGTGGGTGGCCTTTGGACAGGAAGCCTTTAGGTGCTGTTTGGGTGAGATGCCTTCAGGCATTGATACAGGCAGGAGGCACCTGCTGCTGGTAGGCCTTCAGGTGTGAGTGCAGTTAGGAAACCTACATGGCACCAGTTCCTGTGTCAAGAGGACAGTGGAAATATAATAGCCAGACTGAGGCTGCAAGTTCACCAAGAGTGATCACATATCCTGAACCTTTGGCTACAATAGAGTTCCACTTGATATACCCACACTCACAACTCTTGACCCACTCTCTTCCCCTCTCCTGTGTTGCAGCTGGAAACCCCAGGAAAGCCCAGTCCTCTTGCAAGGTCCCTCCAGTGCCCTCTACTAAGCAAGCTTAACGTAATGTTCACTTTAAAGGAAAAATGCTTGAATGAATTTTTTTTAATTGTCAAAGAACATACATTAAAAGGTAAATTTGGAGATGAGATGCAATCAGTTGATAACTACCACACCTCTTTTCTAGTATAAGTATTGAATACTAAAATTTATCTATAAGTACTGCATCCCATAAATTTTAATATGATGTGTTTTCATTTTTATTCAAGTCATAATAGCTCCAAATTTCTCTTATGACTTTGACTCATGGTTTATTTGAAAATGTGATTTTTGTTTAAATTTCTCAATATTTGGATATTTTCCAGTTGTATTTCTGTTATTGATTTATATTGTAATCCTGTTGTTATATAGAACATATTTGTATAATATTAATTATTTTAGACTTGTTGAAGTATATTTTATGGCCTGTCATGGCAAGTGCTTTATGTGTGCTTGGAAAAAAAAAAGTGTATCCTGCAGTTTCGGTGGAAGTGTTTTCCAAATTAGGTCAAGTCAGTTGATAATGTTTTTAGGCCGTCTGTATCTTTGGATTTTCAGTCTATTTGTTTTATCAATTACTAAGAGAAGTTTAATGCCTCCAACTAAAATTTTGGACATTTACTTTAGCTTTTTAGTCCTATCAGCTCTTGCTTTATTTATTGTGATGCTCTGTTTTTAGCTGCATACACATTTAGGGTTGTTATGTCTTTGTGAATTGATCATTATGTAGTGTTCCTATTTATTCCTGGTAATATTTATTTTTCTGAAGTCTTCTTTATTTGATATTAATGTAGCTTGTCTAAGTTTCTTTTGATTAGTATCTTCATGTGAGCATAGATCAGTTAATATCAGAAATTGAACGGTGTTTGGGTTTCATTATTGCTCTGGTTACCTTCAGTGTTCCACTGTCTTCAAACTTCTCTAATGTATCTTGTGCAGAGAGTAGGGACTAGGGTGCGGGAGCATTTTTGCCATTGTTCTTGCTTTGTTTTCAGCTTTAGGGCTTCCCTGTGCATCTGTACACAGAGGCGATCTCTCTATGTTCTCTATCCTACCCTTTTAATAAACTCCCACTGCTTTTTACTCTTGTTGCTTGCCCGATATAATAAATGTGCTGTTAATTTCTAAGTATTTGGAAATTTCCCCATTATCTCCTTGTTAATGATTTCTACTTCAATTATGTTATGGTTAGAAAATACACATGTGATTTTATTTCTTTTGAATTTGTTAATATTTTTTTATTATCTAGGATGTAGTCTATTTTGGAGAATGTTTATTGTGAAGTTGTGAAAAGCATGTGTATTCTACTGTTGTTGAATGAATATAGTAAAGTTGCAGGGTACAAAATCAATATACGAAAGTCTGTTGTGTTTCCACATACTAATAATGAGCTATCAGAAAGAGAAATTTAGAGAACAATACTGTTTACAATCATAACAAAAGAATAAAATGCCTAGGAATAAATTTAATCATGGATGTGAAATGCCTGTACACTGAAAACTATAAGACATTGTTGAAAGAAATTGAAGAAGACACAAAGAAATGGAAAGATGTTCTGTGTTCATGGACTGGAAGAATTAGCATTGCTAAAATGTCCGTATTACCTAAAGCAATTTATAGATTCAATGCAATTCCTATCAAAATGCCAATGGCATTTTTCACAGAAATAGAATCAGAAAATTCTGAAATTTGTATGGAACCACAAAATACCCTGAATAGCAAAAGCAATCATGAAAAAAAAAAGAAAGAAAGAAAACAAAGAACAAAGCCTGTGGTATCACACACTCCTTGATTTCAAACTATACTACAAACCTTTAGTAACCAAAACATTATGGTTAGCTGAAAAAGAAGACACAAAGATCATTAGAACAGAATTGGGAGCCCAGAAATAAACACACACATATATGGACAACTAATTTATGGCAAAGGAGCCAAGAACATATAATGAAGAAAAGAAGTCTCTTCAATAAATTGTGTTGTTTATGCAACAGAATAAAACTGGAACACTATCTTTCACCATACACAAAAATTAACTCAAAATGAATTAAATACTTGAATGTTAAGACATGAAACCATAAATACATGGAAGAAAACACAGGCAGTAATCTGCTTTACATTGTTATTAGTAATATCTTTGTGGATTTGATTCCAAAAGCAAGGAAAACAAAAGCAAAAATAAACAAATGGGACTACATCAAAATAAAAAGCTTCTGCAGAGCAAAGGAAACCTCAGCAAAATAAAAAGGCAAGCTACTGAATGGGAAAGATATTTAGCAGTCATGTATCCAATAAGGGTTTAATATCCACAATATATAAAGAACTCACAAACTCAACAACAATGACAACAAAAAACAAACAACCCAATTAAAAAATGGGCAGAGGACTTGAATAGACATTTCTTCAAAGAGGACATACAAGTGGCCAATTAACATATGAAAAGATGCTCAACATCACTAATTATCAGAGGAATGCAAATAAAAACCACAATGAGATATCACCTCACACCTGTTAGAATGACTATCATCAAAATGACAAGAAATACAAGTGTTGGAGAAGATGCAGAGAAAAACAAACTCTTGTACATTGTTGGTGGGAAGGTAAATTGGTACAGCCACTAGGCAAAAGAATATGGAGATTCCTATTAAAATTAAGAATAGTACTATTATGGGCTGGCTGAGTGGCACATTGGTTAAGAGCTGGCTTGGGATGCCAACTCTGAGCAACAGGGCCCTGGTTTGGATCCCACATGAGGGCCAGTGATGCTGCCCTCTACAGCTAAGATGGTGAACAACAGCTCGACCCGGAGCTGGGCTGCCGTGAGTCGCCGGCGATGGCATAGGTTGCAGTGGGATGCCGTAAAGCTACTGTGTGTGGCTGGCAGCCAGCACGAGCAGCCGGCAGCTGCCGGTGTGAGCTGCCAAGAGCCGCCGTGAGCAGCCGTCCAGAGGCTGGCAACTGATCTGCCTCACCTGGGAAGAGCACAATGATAATACCAACATGGACCAGTGAAGCTGCGTCCTCCAAAACTAGACCGAAGAACAAAAGGACAGCAACTTGTCTGTTCCCTTTCCCCGATTTCCCAATGCTGTTCCCCGACCCCAACTCCCCAATAAAATCTTTAAAAAAAAAAAAAAAGAAGAATATGACCCAGCTATTCCACGTCTGGGTATTTATTGAAAGAGTACAAAAACACCAAATTGATAAGATATATGCACCCGACTCCAGGAATAGATTGATTGAATCCTTTTCTCTGTATGCCAGTTTCCTCATCTATAAAAAGTGGACATAATGATACCCATGACTGTTGGCAAACTTAATAAGAACATTTACATAAAAGTGCTAAAATAGTACTTGACATATGGAATATGAACTATAGTTTCTCATATTCTTACACTGGACATTGATTTATCACTTGCCCTCAGGCAGTTTTTTCTTCTTTCTGGTTTCCTTTTTTTTTAGGGACTTTTGTGACAGTACACTGTCTTTGCGAAGCCCCTGTCTACGGGTTGCATAATTCTGCTGCTTGAAAATTGGAATTTTGCACACTTTTTTCCCCTTCCAGTCTATCAGAAACTTTCCATTTTGCATTAGTTTCTGCAAGATCACTGACAGAAGTTTGTTGATTCCATTTGAACATTCTCTTTATAATTTGAGTTCTAATATGTTGGCCAAGACACTTGAAAACACTAAGAGAGCATGGTTGCCTTTATAATCTCCTAATGAATTTAAGGCTTTAATTTTCTCATGGTGCTTAAATCCTGTTCTTCTTAGTCCAAAAACCATGCTCTTTGAGCAGAGAGAAGCGAGTGGAATGCCAGCAAATTTGCTTTCCTTCATTCACCTGTATCCCGCATTGATCCCAAGTTTATCCCTTCCTTGGATTTTTCCAGGCTCTCAGAGTAACTGAGAAAGCCTTGTTAAGAGCTATAGCATTTTGCAAATTGCAGCTTACCCTGGTCCGTGTTTTTCATGTTTCTGTCCATGTTCCTCCTTTCCATCTTTTGAATGTGTTCTTTTATAATCTGAATTATTATAGTTACTGCTCAGTGGGTAGAGCCAATGTTTCCTTGAAATAATGGTTTGAATAGTTGACTGAAAAAAATGATTAACTTATTCCACATCTAATTCCTGGGAGAGTTTGAGGCAGCTATAGCTATATTGTACTAATCATTACCCATTGCATTTTAGTTATTTAAAATATCAGACAGCTGCTTGAAGGCAGGGAACAAGCCTCATTTTTTATGCCTCTTTTGCCTAGAATGGCATTTAAAGATAACAATAGCTACAATCTATTGTGCTTTATTAGGTGCCAGGCACTTTAAATACATTAACTTATTCAATCATCACAGTAATCACATGGAAAAAATGCTGTTACAGCTCCATGTTTACGAATGAGACAGCTGTAATATAGAGAGGTTAGTTAACAGGCCCAGGATCCTTGCTATAAAGTCATGGGGCGGGGGTTCAAAGCCACTGGCCAACCACCAGAGCCAGGCTCTTGGCCATTATATTGTTTGGTTTTGCCCTTTGGACACCTCAGACACGATTGTTGAATTGAGCACTGCACCTCTTTTTCTCACCAGGGTCATTTAGAAGTGCAAAGTGGAATCCTATTTTTGAGAATTACCTTACCTCCTAAGGTAGCATGACTTATAATCTTGCCTACCTCTTCTCTTAAATTTATGAAATCTGCCTTCCAAAATCTAGTACATACATTCAACTTTACCCAATTGTTTCTTTCTTTGCTACCATGAAGACACAATAATTTTCCTTCAAGTTTCTAGAATTTCCATTTCATTAACCATTGTTTCTCGGTGCTCAGAAAAAGTCTAAGGTGACAGTTCTGATCACTTCTTTCATCATCTTCCACCCCTCTCTTCAATTCATTATCTTTGAGTAGGACAAACCCCTCCATCTGTATTTTCCCAACTTGACTTTCTTCCTGTTAAGACTTGATGATGCCACATTAGCATATTTCCCATACTATTTTAATACGTTATGTGTTGTGTTTGATGATTGTCAAAAGCATTAAATATTGTTTATTACCTGAATCAAGTATTTCTTTGAGTAAATACAGACTACTGTTATTATTTAAAAGTCATAGGGCCGGCCGAGTGGCACATTGGTTAAGAGCTGGCTTGGGATGTCAGAGGGCCCCGGTTTGGATCCCACATATGAGGGCCAGTGACACTGCCCTCTACAGCTAAGATGCTGAACAACAGCTCAACCTGGAGCTGGGCTGCCGTGAGTCGCCGGCGACGACGGCGTAGGCTGCAGCCCCTGTGGCAGTGCGTTGCCATGGGCTACCGTATGTAGCCAGCAGCCAGCGTGAGCAGCCAGCAGCCGCAGTGAGTGGCCGTCCAGAAGCCGGCGACTGATCTGCCACGCCTGGGAAGAGCGCAATGATGGTGCCAAATTGGGCCAGTGAAGCAATGTCCTCCACAACTAGACTGAAGAACAAAATGACAGCAACTTGTCTGTTCCCCTTCCCCCAATTCCCCAGCACTGTTCCCATCCCCCCAATTCCCCAATAAAAATCTTAAAAAAAAAAAAAGTCATAGCTGCTCCCTTTTTATAGGAAATTGCTTCATGGGTTTAGGCATTTGTCTCTTTGTCCTAGATAAATAACCATTTAAAACACTATTTCTCCACCCTGTCCTTGGATTTTTAGGCTGAATGTTTCCTCCGTGGGATTACTGAAAACAACAATTCCACATGTCTATAACTAAAACAGTTCAAAGATGAACACAGGATTGCCTGACACTAGTTCCGAGTTAATGCTATACGGATAGATGATCCTCCCCTTCCTTCTTCAGGCTGGAGATGGGTTCCTGAAGGACGCCTGCTCGCCAGATGCCATCCACATTGTTATCACAAAGTTTATCCTTCATGCCGATTTTTCTAGACGTTGACATAGAGAATGAGGAAAAAGACCTGTAACTGGTGGAATTGTATGAAGGTTTTGTTAGAATTTAAGGTTTACAAGCTTTGGAAAAATACTCTGCAAGACGGACTGACGCTATCATGTCTATGCTCTGTGTTCAGCAACAGCAATTGTAAGGTGACCACAGGTGTGTTGTAAGAGAAAAGATCCGCCCTGTGTCATGGTGTGTGTGTGTGTGTGTGTGTGTGTGTGTGTGTGTGTGTGTGTGTGTGTGTGTGGTGTAGTGTTCATACATGACAAGATTCTCGGCTCACTGCAGCCATTTCTGTTCTTTTTCAGCTTAAAAGTTCTCTTGCTGAGACACAGACTTGGGAGTTAAGAGTTAAGTAGCACCTTAGTTAAGAGCTTACAATTTTGTTATCTTAAGTTTTGCTCCAGAAACCCAAATCCAATTTATTTAAAAGTCCCCATGTCCTTCTCTCTTTCCCAAATCAAACCTTCAGTGGGAAGATCGGTGAAATTGCCACCCGGGCTTCCACCAACCACCTTCCTGTTGCAGACCCAACCACCCAGGGTCCTTGTTATTCCTGGTTTCTTTTCTTCATGCTCTGGCTCTGTTTCTGAGGGGAGCTTCATCTGCATTATGCCTCTCTAGTGATTTGGAGTCTCAATTCCTTCTCTAGAACTCAGAGTCCAGCTCATGTCCTGTCCATCTGTTGGTGTCAATGTTGAGTTTCAAAGGTCACATAGCTAGTCAGTGGAGGAGCTGGGGTTTCAGTCGGGCAGACCTCACACTGAAGGGCAGCTGTCTTCACTACCCTGGACAGCTTCCCTATGAGAAGGCCTCACCATTGCCCTGTGGAGCACAGGCTGTTGTCATTTCTCCAGAAAGACCGGTTCTCCAATTGTGGAGTGTTTCTCTGAATGCACAGCTTCATCTGGGCTGAGCTTTGGTTCCCACTCCAATGTGAGGCAGGCCTTAAAGATATTTATTAAGATGTAGGCTTGAGTCATGCACACTGCCAGGGACAAAGCACATTTCTCTTCTCAGTTGTCTATGATGTTTTCTTCAAGACTTATTTGTACTTTGTCTGAAAGGGAAAACTGCTGCAGGATGATCCCACTCCAACACCTGCAGAATATGGCTGCAGGGCTCGAAAAACAGAGATCAAGGTTGTCCTACCTACTGCACATGTGCCTAAAAATGAGACATTTAAGGAAAGGAGCTGGTTTAAAGAGGACACCTATGGGAAAAGATGAGAAAAATTGGCTGTTTTCAGCTCTGCTGTGCTTTAAAGCTTGGAAAATCAGAAGCCACATAGAGGATTAACCAGATCTGTTTCCTGCTCTGCTTCCACTGGGACAGATTCTCTGAAGGCCTTGCTGCCTGACTGTTTATTAAGACTGTCATGTTCATCGAGTTGAATCAGGCCCTGATTCAGGTAGGATTGCTTTGCAAGGATATATTCTGAGAGACTGTGGCAAACCAGTTGCTTTAGACATGGCCAAAAGGGAGGATGTGGTTTTGTTTGGTGATAAAATGAGATTTTAGTTATCAGGGAAAATAGGAAAGGAGAGAATTTCTGATGAGAGTTTTAGCATGGTGTCTAGACCCCTGAAGCTACAGCCTATATGTGAATAATTGGATCAACCCCCGGAGTCAGGACATGCCTGGGTTAAGCTCTGAATGATGCATGAGGACAAATGGCTTGGTTTAGCATCCCTGGGCTGTCTCACCACATTTTATACATGGGAAAATGGACAGAACTCAAAATTTATGAATCACATACTAAAAGTACTTGATACTTTATGTTATTTTATTTAATCATAAAAACAACCTTTGAGAATGGGTACTATTATTATCGTCCCCATTTTATAAATTAATATACAGATACTCAAAAAGAAATTTGCTCAAGGTCACACAGCTGGTTAGTGGTGGGACCTAGACCTGACATCATGGCACATGATTTGGAGATGGTAGATCAGTGTTTTGTCTTATACATGGTTTTGTCAAATTGTGACATTTAACATGGCTCTGCTTTGTCACACACACACACACACACACACATACACATTCACAGGGCAAATAATGGCCTGTGAGTATCTGTAGAAAAAGTGTGTGATTACTTGGACACAGATGTGTTTACTGGAAACAAATTTCTAATTAACCTCATTGCTTTTCTTGATAAGGTTACTGGATATAACAAGTTGTGAAGCGTGACCTTAATAATTGTTGCTGGGAATAGCAACTGTGACTGCACATCACTTCTCCTGGATGGGTTATCTATAGAATATGGTTCAGACCCCTCACCCTTTGCAAGCATTTTCTCACTTCATTTGACCCTTGACCCTTGCTTCTTACTCTGCATAGGTTCTCACATTTTGAGAAGCTCCCATTAGCATCATGCAGAGTTCCCAGCTCCTGATACATTACTGGATGACTAGCTCTGTGTCACAGTTTGTCCCCATATTTATAACTGTCACAGAGACCCTCCAATTTTGAAGACCCCTCTCTTTTCTAGTCGCTCCTGAGGATGGCCTGAGTTTTAAGTTCTTAAACAAACCTAACAATTGCCTTGGACGGATGAGTAGACAAGAATAGGTTCCTGAAGAGAGAGTGGAACTCGCCTTGCATCTAAAGCAGTGCAGGCAGGTGTGGAACTGAAGAGGCAGGCAGAGCTAAGCTTCATGCACGGAAAGGACAAACGTGTGATAGGGAGGATGTGCATGGAGTGGAAGAGACAGCAGCTGTGTTGGTTATCTATCACTGTATAACCAAGCAGCCCTAAATATGGTGCCTCAACAGCAACAACTGATTCAGCTCGAGTCTACAGGTTGAGTAGGAATTAGTAGGGGAGGTCTGCTGTTGCGGGATCACTATCAGTTGGAGTGGCTCAACCAGGGCTAGGGTTCCAACTCTGAGATAACTCACTCGCATGGCTGGCAAGTTGTTGCTGACTGGGAATTCAGCTGGGCTCAGGTCTGAGGGGTCTTCGTTTCTTTCTACATTGGCCTCTTTATGTGGGCTCCCCAGAGGCTGCTTGGGTTCCTTCCCTGCAGGGAGGCTGGGCTTCCAGGGTAAGCGTCCCAGAGACTCAGACACATCTGCATTGCCTTTGAGGGCCCGAGCTTCATCCATCGTCATTTTTGCCACATACTGTTTGTGAGGTCAGTCGCAGAGGCCTGTCCACATTCAAGGAGAGAGATTATAGATCTCAGTTCATGATGAGTGAGGTGTCAAAATCACATTGTAAGAAGAGCAGGTGGGTTGGAAGACAGTGTTGTGGCCATTGTTGGAAAATGAAACTTGCCATGGGAGCTGTCAGCAAGAGTGTGAGGAAGTGAAGAGGCTATAAAATGTCTTTCAGGTTTTGGTTTCAGGATATGTGATTGCCTCCTTAAATGGATTGTTACTCGTATTAGGTGATTAGCTGATGTTGGGAAAGCTCATGAAAATGTAGTGCATTTTTGTTTTAAGAGTACTGAAACTTAGGGTGATAGAGGTAACCCAGTTTTTGCTAATTCCTGCCCAGTTACAGCTTTGGGGCAATTAGTGGCATTGTTCTTTACTCTGGTCTGGTCTGAGAGAGAGACGGCAGAGGAAGGCCTGAAGAATTTGTGTTGGACATCACCTGTGTGCACACCTATACCTTTCAGAAAGTAAGTGGTGCCACAGACCAGTTAGAGCTGAGAGAAGCTGTAAATGGTAAGCCCTGAGGACCCATTCAACAGCCTGGGTGGATTTGGCATTGCACAGACACTGGGGCAGAGAGACTGAGGCCCTGGAGCCCACTGGGAAAATGATGTGCTGGGTACAGTTTTACAAGGTTTTACACATGCTTATGAGCCCGATAAAGTTTATTCTGGGCAGAAAGAGGCCTCAAGTAATAGCTTTTTCTCTTTTGTCTCATTGATAGTCCTCTATATGGATTTAGTGAGCCATGCTCCAGGAACACGGAGGTGGGTGAGGTTAAAACCTTTTAAAATTGTTAACTATATCTCTATAAACATAACTTTTTCTGTGTGTTAGTTTTACATGTAGGAGAAAAAAATATGGAGACATGTATTTGGTTAGAGAAGCATACTGCCAAGAGAATGATCAGTGTTGAGCCCATCAGTGATTATATGTCTATTTGTTTAAGGAGCTTGTATTTCTATTAAACAGTTATTATGATTCAATGGGGGAAATCAGCTGTCAGAGGTGTTAAATGTATCTGTACATGTGAGGTAAATTTCACTTTAAAAATGTGATTTTCTTGCTAGATCTTACCTACCTTAGAATGTATGATTCTGTGGTTTTCAAGGCTGTAATATTTCTAACAATGGGCCATCGAAATTAAAAATTCAAACATCATTTGAATATAAAAGTCTTATAAATTATAATTTCCTTAGGATTAGGTATTAAATTACCAACTTTGCATTACATTTTATTTCATTATTTGTCAGTCAGTCAGACAGTAAGTATTTATTGAGAGCTTACTCTGTTTCAGGGTGGTTTAGATGCTGTGCACATGCAAAATAATAATGAAATCTCTGCCCTCAAGAAGTTGTAGACTATTTTGGTGAGAAAATAAACATGCAGATAAATACAAACATACAGAGGGTGCCAAAAAAATGTATACACATTTTAAGAAAGGAAAAAACTGTATTAAAATTGTAATACTGAATATATACAGATAACAAAAGATGAATACAAGTATGTGTATACATTTTTTGGCACCTGGGGTGCCAAAAAAATGTATACAAGTGGACACTTTGGTCAACGTTGCTCAAGCAGTAGTTTGCCATAATCAGAAGTGTCTGGACGCTGATGGTAACCACTTTGAGCACCTCTTGTAATTGCAGAAGTCAAATATGACTTGTATTCATCTTTTGTTATCAGTATATATTGAATATTACAATATTAATACAGTTTTCCTTTCTTAAAATGTGTATACATTTTTTGTACCCTCTGTACATATACATATAAATCAGATAGCCTGAGGAATTAAGTGGTATGAAGGAAATAACAGTTTGTAACATAATAGAAATTGGGTGGGGACATGGGCAATTTTAACTCCAGCCATCAAGGAGGGTTTCTTTGAAGGGTGACATTTGAAAAGAAAATAGCATTTAGAGACCTAGCTGGGGAGCATTCCAAGAAGATCTTGATGGGATAAAGTAGGCAGCTTGGAAGGACAGAAAGAAGGCTACTAGATGAGGGACAGTGAGCAAAAGAGCAAGGGGGGGGGGAGAAGGATTTGGAAGAGATAGGCAGGAATTCATAACACTGGGCCTTTCAGCTATGGTGATGAGTTTGGTTTTATTCTAATGGCAATGAGAAGCTACTGGAGAGTTTCCAGCATGAAGATGTTGCTATCTTGTTTGCAATTTAGGATGATCGTTCTGGATGTGTGTGAAGAATAGACCACAGAAGAGCACATTTGGAAGCAGGAGGCTGCTGCATAATCTAGATAATAGACATTGGTGGCTTAGTTTAGGATGCAGCAACAGAGATGGTTAATGGGGCCATGATTATATTGTATTGTAGAGGTTGAACCAATTGGATTTATATGAGGTTTGGATGTGAATTTTGAGAGAAAGAAACAAGGATAGCTATATGGCCTGAGGAACTAAGTGGATGGTCATGTCATTTTCTAAAATGGAAAGATTGAGGAGGAACAGCTATAGGGGTTGGGTGTGGAAGTTAATGTTTGACTAGGCTAAGTTTAATGTGGTTAGCAGACATCTGAGTGAAGGTATTGATGTGACAGTTGGATATCTGGATCAAGGAGGGAATCAAGGCTGGAGTGATATATTTGGGAGTTAATAGAGTAGAGTTAGCACTTAAATCAATGAGACTTGATGATATCACCTAGGGATTGAGGAAGGCTAGAGGAAAGATAACAAGAAGGCCAAGGACAAAACTCTGGGGTTCACTAACATTTAGAGCTCTATCAGTGGATGAGGAGAGATTAAAGAGACTGAGATGGAGCCGTTAATTAATGTAGGAAGAAACTCAGGCGAGTGTGAAGTCCTGGGAACCAGGAAAAGATGGTGTTTCAAGAAAGACTTCACAGTCAACCTCACCCAATGAGGCTGAGAACCCTCATACAATGGACACTGAGCATGAACTATTGTGTTTAACAGTATGAATTTCTTAGATGACCTTGATAAAATCCATTTTATCAGGGCAGTGGTGGTGGGAGAATGGAAGGCATAAAGTGGAAACATGTGTGGTATTTTTCATGAGTATTAAATGAGAAAGATTTGGGTGGGGAATGTGTGGTCAAGTGAAGCTTTATATTATTTTTTAAGATGGGTTAATAGTAAGGCAGGATCTGAGAAGATGGAATAGAGAAGGAGGTAATGTAAGAGACAAAGATGGATTTTTTTTTTTGAATTGGGGAATTCAGGGAGGAAAACAATATTGGGGAATTGGGGAGGGGGACCAGCCAAGTTGTTGTTCTTCAATCTTAGTTGTGGAGGGTGCCAGTCACCATCTGGCTGCCCGTCGGCAGCTCGTGGCCTCTAAGCTCAAGGTGCTATGTTACAATCATATTTGCCAGTGGTGGGTGTAGCCACCATCCCTTGCGGCAGTCGAATCAGCAGGCTTGTTGTTAAGAGCGCATGCTCTATTCACTGAGCCATCCAGGTGGCAGCTCAGCTCAAGGTGCCAAGTTCAATTTTAGTTGCGGGCGGGTGTAGCCCACCATTGTACAGGCAGTCTTATTGTTAGGAGCACGTGCTCTTACCAGCTGATCCATCCTGCCACCTGTTGGCAGCTCAGCGGCAGCTCAGCTCGGTGCAGCATCACTGGCCATGTGGTAATTGAACTGGCAGCCCTGTTGCTCAGAGCTCGTGCTCTTAAGCTAACTCTTAACCAACTGAGACACTCAGCTGGCCCTGGGACACAGATGGATTTGATGATGCAAGGTAAAATTTTTTTTTATTTGATTGCATATTTTTTGTTTCTTTGTTTAAGGTTTGAAGTGAAGGTCATTCAATAAGAGTGGAAATGCATCTTACTTGGGAATGTAGTAGTCATTATTGTTAATGTTGGATATTGACTTGAGTTTTGAGGACACAAACCAAAAGCGAGGCAAATAAACATTGTGCATTTTTTAAAAGAATGCTTTAATGAAGTGTTTGGCAAAGTTCTTCTGTAAAGGAACAGATAATAAAGTATTTTTGGCTTTGTGAGCCATACAGCTTCTGTCACACTCTGCAACTCTACCATTGTGGCATGAAAGCAGATAAAGACAACACATGAATGAATGAATGTGGCTATATTCCAATAAAACTTTATAAACATGGGTAGTGGTCTACATTTGGTCCAAAGACTGTAGTTTTGTTACTCCTGGGTTAGCTGCTTGAGTGTGCATATGATGGCAGAAGATATATGGATATCAATAGAAAGGTCTTTTTTTTTTTTCTTTTTCCAAATGATCACAATGGAGTAGGAGGGGTACCAGGACATTAAGGGTGTTTACAAATGATTTAGATAAAGGTGTTCTAATATGTGGTATAAATCAGGCCAGGAGACAAGTGAGGACTTGAGGGCAATGATGGATAATACAAAAGAAGTGGGGTCAAGAATTCCAGATCTCAGTAAGAGCAGAGAATGGCCGAAATGGCAATACCAAAATCAGTGAGCTAGAAAGTTAGGAGGTAGAGGCTAGACAGAGAGTGGGTATGAAATTGAGATTGTTCACAAGTGGGATATTTAATTACTGGTGGTAATAGTATAGAAGGAAAGAGTTTCAGAGCAAAGGATATCAAGAAACTGAGAGGAGAGATTGTTGATTGAATCAGCTATGTATATTCCAAGTATAATTATGTAAGTAGTATTGGAAAATAAGACTGTAATTCAGGGCCTAAAATGTATAATAAATAAGGAGAAGTGACCATGAGGCCAGCTGACGACCACAGTGACAAATGGCACTGAGGGTAAAGTCCAATGATTTGGACTTCAAAAGAGCTGGAGTTTGTGAGTGAGGAAAGTTTGTGACTTCAATGAGGAGAATGAAAGATGCAGACCCCACCTCCAGGCACAGTGGCACAAGGCCTGTGGGTTACAAGGTAGCCATCACTGAGAGGCCTGCAGGGTATCTGGTGTACACAGTGGACAAGCAAGCGGTTCCATTAAATCAAGAAAGGAAGAGGAAGTCAAGAAAGTCAAAGGTCAAAGCCATAGGAGCATTTATTGATGATTGACTATGAGTTCTGGTGGTCACAAAGGCTGTTCTCTCCAAACTGATGCTGTGGCTACATGGCAGTGAACACCTTGGGGTGGTAGTCTCTTTCCTGGAAATACAGGGTATGGGTGGGTAATATAGCAGTCAGGAGAGCAGGGCAATGAAAGCTCTGGCAATTGTACCTTCTATTTGTAAAGATAACTGTTTTCAATTCTTTTTATTATAGGAAATGTGGCAAAATCATACCTGTTCAGAAATTTAAATTAGAATGACTAGAAGCCTGTTTAATTATTAAAAACTTATTTTTAAGTGTTCATGATTAATTGATTATTTTTATGTCTTACTTAAATTCAGAATAATTGTCTCCACATAAGATTTCTGGAAGGGGGTTAAAAGTTTTCCAACCTGTATCAGACTCCTGAGCCTGGGTGTGGGGTAAGTCAGACTAAATGGTGACCAGAACTGCTGGCCACATGGAGCAAATTCAATTGGGTTGCTCATAGCTATAGATCTTAAGATTTCTCTGGGGGAAATTCTGTGTCCACATTCTAGAACACATTCTAGAAATGTCTTTGCACTAAGGGGAGGGGTATCTTTTAAGACCTGGTCCACAAGGCTCATTTTTTGTTCCAATAACAACAAAGTCCTTGATGTATCCAGGAGAATAAAACACCACAGGAGAAGGATGCTCAATGACAGACAGTTAGGTTGCAGCTGAGTGCATCATGGGAAATGAGAGCTGGGTTTTGTGTCCCGGTGAATGGATCTGTTTTAACTTGGCATTTCCTTTGCTGGAAAAGAAAGGAGAATAATACCATATGATAAAATGATATGGGACAATTTGGGAATGGAAATTTGGCCATATTAATAAAATTTTAGTTATAAAATTACATTCTTTTGTTAGGCAATTGTCTTACTCGTTCTTAATTTGGGTGGGGAAAATTTTTATGAGCAATTATTGTGAAATTTTATGTACTGTTTTGTGGGATGTGGATAAAGACACAATGGAACTGAAAACTACAGATGCAAAGCCACAGGCTTTCCTGGAAACACCTGTTACTAGACTCTGATAGAATTTACTGAGAAGTCCTAAGCCATCTTGATTCTGTAACCTTCTCTGTGCATATATGTATATGTTTGCTATATTTGGAAAAGAGTCCAGAGTTGTGCCAAAGATGACTGGGAGTCAACTAAAATAATTTGGGGGCCTGCCTGAAGGCAGTGAAATTTGGAAATGCTTCTAGAGCTGCAGAGGTAAGCAGGTTTTTTCAGCATCCTCCTGGAATGCCGCATCAACAGCACCATTTTATTGGAAGGAAACCAGTTTTCATTTAAAATTATAACTGACATCTGGTGATTAGTTTTCTGTAAAGGATAGAGGTTGATAAATGAATTCTAATAAATTGTCAACTTTTAGCAGTTTGAATTTCAAAAGATGCCAGAAATCTCCAATAAAATGTTAAGAGAGTATTATGGAAGATGTTTGAACAATAGAAAGCTAGGCATACAGGATTGAGTAGCAAAGGATTGATGCATTAATTTAAAAATACCACTTATTATAAATTTTTCTTAGTTTTATCCATGAACCAAACATCATTTTAGGAGTTGGGGGCAAAGCAGTAATCGAAACAGAGAAACCCCTACCCTCATGGAGCTCCCACTGTCATGGAGAAAGACAGACTGTGAAGAAGAGAAAAATAACATGTGTAGATAGCAGTGCCATGGAGAAAACTCACACTGGAAGGGTGGGTAGGAATTCTGGAAGTGCAGATTCAGTTTTAAATAGGATGGTCAATGAAGGCTGTTCTGAGAAAGAGCATTTCAACAACAATTTCAGGATGTGAGAGCATAAACGGTGTGTAAGAATGGTCCAGGTAGAGGGAAGAGCCATTGCAAAAACTGTGACCCTGGAGCATATTTTAATAAGCTCATTCCAGCTAAAATACGGAGAATAGATTGTAGGCCAGCAAGAGTGCAAGTAGAAAGATCTGTTAAAATGCTATTGAAATATTCCAGGTGAGAAATAATCACTTGAATCAGGGTGGAAACAACAAATATGGGAGGAGGTATTAGGAAAGCTAACAGGATTTGCTGACAGATTGGGTGTGGGAAGTGAGAGAGGATGAGGTTAAGCTTTGGGCCAGAACTACTGGAAGAATGGAGTTGCCATTAGTTGCACTGGTGAAGACTCTGGGAAGTTTTAGTGGTAGGGAAGGTCAGGACTTCAGTTTCATACTTCCTAAATTTGAGCTGCCTCCTAGGTATCCACATAGTGAGGTCTAGTGGTAATTGGATATGTGAGTCTGGGAATCAAAGAGGGGTCTAGTCTGGGGCTGTCAACATGGGTATCCTCAGCATAATGGTAGTATCTAAATGTATGATACCAAAGAAAGTGTCTAGGTAAAGAGAGAAGGTCAAGGAAAATGAAGAGTGAGAATTGACCACTGCTCTTAGTCACTGGTGACTTTGACAAGGGTGGTGGGGAGTGAAAAGCCTGCCTGCAGTGAGTCCAAAAGAGAACCGGAGGAGAGAAATTAGAAACAGCAAGTAAACACAATTCTTTTAATTAGTTTTATTGAAAAGGACAAGCAGAGAAATAGGGTAGTAATTGGAAGGGGAAGCAAAGTAAAGGGAGTTATTTATTATTTTAATATGGAAGAAATAGCATCACATTTGTGAATAATTCATTAGCAAGAGAAGAAGTGATGATGCAGAAAGGAAGGAGGAGAATTACTGAGCTCCACTGTGAGTGGGTGAGGAGGGTGGAAATCGAGTGTACAACAGGTCGCCCCCAGCTGTGAGTTAGAGCTGTTCGGTGTACCAGAAGGGAAGGCTGTGTATTGGGCCGATTCTGCTCCGTCCATAGAGGTGTTAGAGTTTATTCCACATGCCTTCTAACTGCTTCTGTTGGATTTAGGAAGTATGAGAGAAATGTGCATAAAGTGTGAAGTTAGCAAAACCTGTACTTAATCAATGAGCCTGAAATCAGACAAGATTTGATCTGAGATGTTTCAAAAGTAGTGGCTGGGGTTGGTTGTGACTTCTCTGTGGTCTCTTTCTGTACCCAACACAGCCTCACCCACCTCCACCCAGGATCCAATCATCAATATGGGTCCTGCGTCCTAGTACTCATTTCTACATTATTCTTATTATGTATTCCTGTGTTCTGAAAGAGTAGACAGAAATAAACCTTGGGATGTGGGAGAGGGTTGCTATCTGGAAAGTACTTGTGTGAATAACTGGCTGGTAACATTTTTGTTTTATTTGCTTTGTTTTGTTTGTTTGTTTGTTTTAGTTTTTCCTGGTTGCCCTAGGATGTATGATATACATTTACAACAAATGTATATGCACTTTCAAATAACACTATACTGCTTTACAGGGGCAAGTACCTTATAAGAGGTTTCCAAATTCCCCTCTCCTGTCCCTTATAAAGTCGCTGTCCTTCATTTCACTTATTCATAAATTATAACCACCCAATATATTCTTGCCATTATTATTTTGAACAAATTTTTACCTGTTAAATTAACTACGAAAAATTTTTAAAAAGTTTTATTTTATCTTCATTTATTTCTTTTCTAATGCTCAGATCTACGCAGAAAAAGGGCCTACATCATTTTCTCTTTTCCTGAAGCATTTTCTTTAGAGTTTAACAGGTTTACTGGTAACAAATTCCCTCATTTTTGTTTGTCTCCTTTACTTTTGAAAGATAATTTCACTGAAAGATACAGAAGCTAACTTCTTTTTTCTTTCAACACTGTAAATATTTCACTCCACTCTCTTTTTGTTTGCATGGTATGTGAAGAGAAGGCTGATGCAGTTCTTATCCTTGTTTCTTTAAAGGCAAAAGGTATTTGTTTTATTTCCCCAATGACTTTTACAGTTTTTCATTGGTTTTGATTTTCCACAGTTTGATGATGATATGCCTACGTGTAGATTTTTTTTGGTATTTATTATGCTTGGTGGTCTCTGAACACCTAGATCAGTGGTTTGGTTTTTGTCATTAATTTTGGGAAATTCTCAGCCTTTATGTCTTCAAATCTGTTCTTTTCTCTCTTTCCTTCAGGTATTTTCATTATGCATATGTTACACCTTTTATAATTGTCCTGTGATTTTTGCATATTCTCTCTCTCCCTTCCTCTCACCCTCCCTCTCTCTCCTTCTCCCCCACCTCTCTCTTTCTCTGAGGTGGCTTGTCCCTTTTCAGTTGGTCTCTCCTGGCATGTCAGACAGACACAGAATGCTGGGATCTCACCTGATGCTCACAGGGGAGCCTGCCCTGGACCTTTCACATAATGAGTCAGGAAGACCCTTTCATGATCTTTACTGTACATTTTATTTTTGTGAACATAGGGGAGACATAGGGTAGCTTGGGCCTCGGATTATCTCTAGAGGTCACAACTTGATCCCTCAAGTAGGGATGATTTGCTCCCTTATCAAGTGCTAAGGACAAGTATTCTAGGAGGCTGGATGAAAGCTACCGAGTACCTGTCCTCCAGCCTCAATGTTAACATTTATAAAGTTGCCTTCTATTGGTTTTAATATGCTTTGCTATACTCTTGTGAACCACTTTAGTGTTCTTTAATTGTCGCAGGGCTCTTGCTGTAGATTGAGTGAACATGGAAGCTCTTCTTTTTTGGCTTCCATGGGAAGTTATGCAGTAGTAACTGCCGCAGTCTGGAGGGTCAGCAGTCCAGGCTTTTGACACGCAGTCTCAGGACCATCCCTGTGTGGAGGCCAGCACGTTGCTGGATAAGAGATGATGTCATAACAGTGTGTACAATAACTAAAGATATGTGCCCTCAAATGAGAGATGCTGTTAGTTAATACTGAGGCCTTCAAATGTCTTTAGGATTTTAGTTACCAGGGAGTAACTGTCTTGTGGAGGGGAGGCTACAAAACTAAAAAGGTCAGGGAATAGTTACACAGCACTTGTCTCTCCAGGGATCCCAGGAATCTAGTTATAAGGTCGGGACTCACTATAGTTTCACTCGGTCCCAATTTAGTCTTTTTTGCTCAGCATTTCAAGAAGTCTTTAAATAAAATATAAAACATGCAAGAGCCTTTAATAGAGACGTAGTGAAAAGATGGCATAACATTGACCTTGGATGAAAGGGAGTGATAGATATATCTTGCAAAAGAGGATAAGAAGAATGGCATCCTTGTCACAGAATGTATAAAGGTAAACAAAGATGACTTGTGAAGAGGGACAAAACAATGCTCAGATTGATGAGAACTTGGACATGAGTTGGACTGGAGTCACCTTCAGGAGAACGTAACTCAGAAGCAGTGTATCATCAGGTTTTTGTATCTCTCTTGCAGACTTAATTAACTTTAAAGGGCATGAACTCAGGAGCCAGACTTCAGAGTTGAAGCCCAGTTCTGCCCCTTACTAGCTGTTTAACCTTAGGCAAGTTACTTAACCACTCTGTCCTTAGAGATATTATGAGAATTAAATAATTTTAGTCATTGGAAAGCTGTTAGAATACATCCTGATATGTTGTCATATTGTGAGCACTATTGAGGATGTGAATCCTGCATTACCTAAGTGTGGACTCCTTCCTCTGAATGGTGCTGTAAGTATGGGGATGTCCATTGCATGCGTGTTGATGTAGAGTTTGGTTCTGTCACTGAGGAAATTTTCAAAAGTGCAGTTCTCAGCAAAAACACTATTTGGTTTAAACAAGATGTTTGATAGGACCTCTCCTGATATTCCTGTGAATAAGATTGAAAAATTCCAGATGGAGTCAGGGGTCTAAGGGAACCATGTTGACTGTCCACCCAGCATGGCATATGTCAACTGATCAATGTCAACTTGGAAAAGGGTTTCTAGAGGCTGTGTGCCTCCTCTGGTCCAGGACAGGCTCCCCTGTGAGGTATCCTGCAGTACATGCTCTTCCCTGACTTCAGTGAAGATATAGAAGGCATGCTCATTGGAGCTTATGGGGATGTACAGTCATATATGTGGGATTAAAGAATTCAGATCCCAAAAGGTGTTATTCAGCTCAAGCCTTTCTTGGTCATCTCACTGTAACTGTTAATGTTTCTTTTATTTTACTGCTATGCTACGCTGCTTGAGTTTTCCCTGTAGATCCCCACACTCTGTCGATCCCCACCTCTACACCATTTCCTCATTCTTTCTCAAATATTTATGGCATGCTTTTTCTTCCTCTCTAGGGCCATTCAAGGCCATTATGCTTTAATCACAGCCCAGGGAACTACTCAAAATTCATGGAGGCTCAAGATAGACGCAGGGCTTTGTTGGCAAATCCTGGCTTTGCCTCGAAAAGCAGGATGCAGAAAGGTACCGGTCCCTATGGGCTCAGTTGACACATGTCTTTACTTCATGCTGTGCAAGATGCTGTGGACCCTGTTATGGGAAGGGATCTTGCCAGACGGGACTTGCTCAGGTTGCAATTTGGTCACACCATGTTCCCTGCACAGTGTCCTGCATTAGCAGTGAGGAAGGCCACTAGGTTTATTAAGCTCACTGAACTAGGCAGGGGACAACTATGCAATCACTTTAGTATCCTCCCACACTGACTTGTGATCCATTGTCAGCTTTCTCTTTCCCGCCACAGGGTTATATCTAGGGAGGTCCTGCAGCCTTTCTGATCTGTTTCAGACATTAGAATAGTCTTGTCCTCAGATGTTAACAGGTTAAGAACAATTTAAATCAGATCTTCCCTCCACACACAGTTTAAAGCCTCTCTTCTCTCTGCCCAGGCCTCACTCTCTGCTCACTGATCAACAATGAAGTAGGGGCTGCGTCTGTTCTTCAGCTTTTCACTGGCATTGCTCTACCTCCTCCCACATTCTCTGTTTCTGGGTCCTCCTGGACTCAGGTCTGGAGGAGGGGTTATTCATCCATTCACCAAATATTCATTGTGTTTTTAATTTATGCCAGGCCCTTTTCTGAATTCTGCTATGGACCAGTACAATCATATCCCTGCTTTCATGGAACTTATTATATTCAAGCATGCAAGGCAACATATATTAATGCAAATATAACATATCTGAAAATAATAGAGGCTATGGGGTAGAAGTAAAGCAGAAAAGGAGACTGGGGAATTCTGGGAATGGAGTTTACTCTTTCATATAGAAAGTCCAATGAAGGACTTTCTGGTAAAGTGACATTTGAGATGAGATCTAAGGAAAGTAAGGGAGTGAGCTGTGGAGCGATATGGACAAGAATATCTAAGTGGTAGAGACCAAGTATTCAAGGAACCCATGCAGCCCATGTGGCTGGTGGAAGGAGTGAAATGGAGCATAGCAGACATTGGGGCAGAAAGGCAGTTGGGGGTGGTAGCAGTCACATTAGGGTTCTAGGTCATGGCAGGAGTTGAGCTTTTACTTTGGGGAGGCTGAGAATCCATTGGAGAGTATGTGTGTAGATGAAGGATGTGATCTGACTTACATTTTAACATCATCTCCCTGGCTGCTGTGTAAGTAAATACGCTGTAGAGAGTCAAGGTCACAAAGTGGGGAGACCAATTAGTGGGTGATTGCAGTAATCTAGGAGACAGATGGTAGTGGCTTAGACTAGGGAGATAGAAGGGAAGAGTCATATTGTGAATCTTTTGAAGGTAAACCCAACAGGGTTTGTTTCTGCATAGTATTTCAGAGGAAAAAGAAACAAGAGACTCTGGTGATTTTATTAACAACTGGGCTGATGGGTCTGTCATGTACTGAAATGGGAACGGCTGCAGGAGAAACAGGGCTCATTTGGGGGTTGGTGAAAAACAGAAGTAAATTTGAGTTTTGGACTCATTAAGTCTGAAAAGTGAAGTTCAGGGATCTAGGCTAAAAAATAAATTTGGGAGTTGTCACTGTAGATATTCAGTATCAGGAATAGGAGAGAATCTGGACCGAGCCTGGAATGAATAGGTGCTGAAGGTGTGAGAAAAGGATGAAGATGTGAAGAAGAAGAGGGAAGAGAAAGGATAAGGGAAACACATCTGCAGGATTGTAGTAGCCCTCCGTGAGGTCAGTAGTCATGAATTTAAACAAAAACTAGTCATCTTGGTTTTACTTCAGCCTCATTGTGAATCCTGAATGCATATTTTTTTTTCCAAAACACAATTTTGTGGGTTCTTGGAAACCCTTGCACAAGGATGTCTGATGTACCTCATTGGATTTGTGGTCCTGTCAGGTTTGGGGCAAAATATATCTGGGGTCCTTGCATCTAGGCTGGCCAGCCCTTGTTCAGAATCTTTTTGAAGTGACTTGAGATTCTTTTTTTTTTTTTTTTGCATTCCCCACAGCACCCACTTGTCCACAGGAACCCTTGCATCCTTTCCTGCAGATGGTGGAGCCCCTCTGTTGTCCTCTTTCCTTGCCCAACCATTGTTCAGACTTGTCCAGGTGACAGTTGGTAAAACTATCTCTTTGCAACCCACACTTTAGGGAGTACCTGTCAGGTTCTTCCAGCAACTTCCTAGGCAAGAGCTTTCAAGGTTCCACGTTTCTGCATCCCAGAAAGTTTCTAACTAGGGATTAAGATGATAATTTGCTCTTCTCAAAAGTACAGCTTCTGATCTCTCTACATGATTCTCTTTTAAAACTTTTTATTTGGAAATAATTTTAAAAGTACAGAAAGGTTTCTAGAATAAGTGTCATATAAAGGACACATGTATACTCTTTACCTTAATTCACCTATTATTAACTTAAAAATATTTTTATTAAATTTATTGGGGTGACATTGGTTAGTAAAATTATTGGGTTGTCATAAAAGTCATGACATATTTTTTCTATGTTTTCCATTGCAAAAATGCATCATGACTTTTCCGACAACCCAATATATAGGTTTCAAGTGTACCATTCTATAATACATCATCTATATATTGCACTGAGAAATTTATATTGACTTTATATATGGTGACAAATATATCTCCATCACCATATATTTGAGCCCCTTTTTCCTCTTCTATCACCCCTCTCCCTCTTACACTCTGGTAACCACTAAACTGTTGTGTCTATGAGTTTTTGTTTCTTTGTCTTATTTGTTTCTTGCTGTCAGTTTTACATCCCACATACAAGTGAAGTCATATGGTTCTCAACTTTTTCTGTCTGGCTTATTTTGTGTAGCATGTTAATCTCAAGGTTCACTTTTTACCCCATGCCCTTTATCATTTGCATGCTCTCACTCTATAGATTGTTAGATAAGTAAATCTCTCTCTTTCTCTCTCTCCTTAAATAAGTCAGTATTTCCCAAGAGTAAGGATATGCTCTTACATAACTACAACACAGTTCTCATCTTCAAAAATTTAAGTTGATATAATTATTTCCTGTAAACTGTCATCCCATATTCCAATTTAGCAGTTGACCGAGGATAATTTAAAGCATTTTTTTCCCTTGAGTACAGGATACAGTCTAGTATTAGGTATTGCATTTTTTTGATGTTTACTTTCTTATTTTCTTCTTTTAAAAAAAATTTATTAAGTTTATTGGGGTGACATTGGTTAGTAAAATTATATAGGTTTTAAGTGTACAATTCTATAATAATACATCACCTATCTATTGCATTGTGTGTTAAATTATGCTAAGTGAAGTAAGTCAAACAGAAAAATCTCACTCACATGTGGGATATAAAACTGAAAGCAACAAACCAACAGGACAAACAGACAAACAAAAACTCATAGACATGGACAATAGTTTAGTGTTTACCAGAGGTAAGTGGGGAGGAGAGTGGTAGAAGAGGGTAAAAGGGATCAAATACATGGTGATGGAAGGAGAACTGACTCTGGGTTATGCTAAGGTATTGCATTTAGTTGTTTGCCTCTTCATCATTTTCTAATCTAGAGCATTCCCACATATTTTATAATATTGAAATTTTTGAATACTTTTGTTCCTTTAAAAAAGAAAACATTTTTCATTTTGTGTTTGCCTAGTATTTCCTTGTGATTAGATTGAGGTTATATATTATTTTTAAAAATTGAGATAAAGATCAGTTACCATAAAATTTGTATTGTGCATAATTGAGAACATTTTAGTATATTCACAAGCTTGTGCAACCATCACCACTATCTAATTCTAGAATTCTTACATCACTCCCAAAAGAAACTTTGTATTTATTAGCAGTTACTCCCCATTCTCCACTCCCCCCCAGCCACTGGCAACCACTCATCTACTTTTTGCTCCATGTTTCTGAACATTTCACACAAATATTACCATATAACATATGGTCATTTTTTGGCCTGGCTTTTTTGATTTAGCATAATGTTTTCAATGTTCATCCTTGTAGTATATAGCAGAACTTAATAATATTCCACTGTAAGGACATGCAACATTTATGTCCATACATAAATTGATGGACATTTGAGTTGTTCCCACATTTTTGTTATTATGAATAATGTTGTTATAAACATTCATGTACAAGTTTTTTTGTGTGTGTGTGTGTGAACATATATTTTATTTATTTTAGGTATATACCAAGGAGTGAAATTGTTGGGTCATAAGGTAACTATGTTTAAATTTGTGAGTAACTTTCAAACTACTTTCTAAAATGTCTGCACTATTTTACATCATAACTACCAATGAATGAGAGTTCCAGTTTTTACAAATCCTTGCCAACACTTGTTATTGTCTGTCCTTTTGATTATATCCATCCTAGGGGGTATTAAGTGGCATCTCGTCGTGGTTTTGATTTGCATTCTTCTAATAATTAATGATGTGTCTTTTCATGTGTTTTTATTGGCCATTTGCATATCTTCTTTGGAACAATGTCTGTTCAATTTTTTTGCTCATTTTTAAATGGGATTATTAGTTTTTTTTATTGTTGAGTTGTGAGTTATTAATGTAGATGGAGTTCAATTTATCCAATTTCTTTTTTTTGTTGCTTGTGTTTTTGGTGTTATATTCAAGAATCTGTTGCCTATCCCAAGGTCATGAGGATGTACCCTTATGGGTTTTTATTTTTCCCCAAAACCAGTTTTTATTCTTGATTTTCTTACTACCATACCCAGCAGTTTTTCAGGTGCATTTTTTTAAAATTATTTTTTATTATGAAATACACATTTTTTAGAATTAGTTTCAGCTGTAGAACACAGTGCAATAGTTATACTTTTAACCCCTCGAAGTGATAACCCCTCTCCCCCAATCTGCCGCCCCACTTCCCCCCAATATCATACATATCTATTACAAATCACTTGACTCCACTCCCACACTAAACTCCA
>NW_017732028.1:812059-871827 GCF_001890085.2 Hipposideros armiger
AAGTCTTTAATCCATTTTGAATTTGTTCTTGTATATGGTGTAAGTAGGTGGTCCATTTTCATTTTTTTGCACGTGTCAGTCCAGTTTTCCTAGCACCGTTTATTAAATAGACTATCTTTACTCCAATGTAAATTCTTGCTTCCATTGTCATAGATTAAATGACCATATATGGATGGGTTTATTTCTGGGCTCTCTATTCTGTTCCATTGATCTATGTGTCTGTTTTTATGCCATTACCATACTGTTTTGATTACTGTAGCCTTGTAGTATGATTTGATGTTGGGTAGCATGATACCTCCCACTTTGTTCTTATCTCAAGATTGCTGTAGCTACTCGGGGTCTTTTATGGCTCCATATAAATTTTCGGATTATCTGTTCTATTTCTGAGAAAAATTTTCTTTTTTAGTTTGACAGGAATTGCATTGAATCTATATATATCCTTAGGTAGTATTGACATTTTAACTATATTAATTCTTCCTACCCATGAGCATGGTATGTATTTCCATTTCTTTGTATCTTCTTTGATTTCTCTCTTTGATGTCTTATAATTTTCTGAGTATAGGTCTTTCACTTCTGTGGTTAAATTTATTCCTAGGTATTTTATTGTTTTTGAAGTAATTGTAAAAGGGATTGATTTCCTGATTTCTTCTTCTTATAGTTTATTATTGGTGTATACAAATGAAACTGATTTCTGAATGTTAATTTTGTATACTGCTACCTTACTAAATTCATTTATCAGTTCTAACAGTTTTTTGGTGGAGTCTTTTGGATTCTCTCTATATAGTATCATGTAATCTGCATATAATGACAATTTTACTTCCTCCTTTCCAATTAGGATGCCTTTTATTTCATTTTCTTGTCTGATTCCTGTGGCCAGAACTTGCATAACTATGGTGAATAGAAGTGGTGAAAGTGGGCAGCCTTGTCTTGTTCCTGATTTTAAGGGGAAAGCTTTTAGCCTTCCCCCATTGAGTACAATGTTTGCTGTGGGCTTATCATATGTGGCCTTTATTATGTTGAGATATGATCCTAAAATCTCTAGTACAGTGGTGAATGGAAGTGATGAGAGCAAAAATACTTGTCTTGATCTTGACCTTTAGGAGTGAAGCTTTCAGTTTTTCACCTTTATGTGTGATGTTAGCTGTGGTTTTTCGTATATGCCCTTTATCAGTTTGAAGAATGCCCTTCTATTCATAGTTTGTTGAGTATTTTCATCATGAAAGTGTATTAAGTTTTGTCAAATGCCCTTTTGGTGTCTATAGAGAAGATCTGTGTTGTTTTATCCTTATTTCATTAATGTAATAGAATTTTATTATTTTTAATTATTACCTTGATTAATTTTTGTATGTTAACCAATCTTGCATTCCTGGGCTGAATCCCAATTGTTCATGGTGTATAACCCTTTTAATGTGCTATTGGATGTAATTTGTTAGGTTTTTTTTGTTGAAGATTTTTGCATCTGTATTCATATGGGATATTTATTACTAGTTTTCTTTACTTGTGATGTGTTTGTCTGATTTTGATTTTAGGCTTATACTGGAATAAGATGAAAAGTTTTTCCTCCTCATCTATTTTTTTTGAAGAGTTTGTAAAAGATTGATTTTAATTATTCTTTAAATGTTTGAGAGAATTCAGCAATGAAGCCATTTGGTCCTGGGCTTTTCTTGATGGGAAATTTTTTGATCACTAATTCAACCTTTTTACTAGGTATATGTTTATTGAAATTTCCTGTTTCTTCTTGAATCAATTTCAATAATTTGTATGTTTCTAAGAATTCGTCCATTTCATGAAGGTTACATAATTTTTTTTTTTAGTATTCTCTTTTAATCTTTATAATTTCTGTAGGGTTTGTAGTAATAGTCCATCTTCCATTTCTCATTTTAGCAATTTAAGTCTCTCTTTTGTTCTTGTTCATTCTAGTTAAAAGTTTGTCATTTTTTTTTATCTTTTCAAGGAACTAACTTTAAGTTTCATTGGCTTTCTGTAATGTCTTTTCTTGTCTGTTTGATTTATTTCTCTAATTTTTAGTTTCCCTTCATTCTACTTGCTTTAGATTTAGTAAACTTCTTTTTTCCTTTTTGGTTTTGCTCTTCCTCTAGTTTTTTAAAGTAGAAGTTTAGTTTATTGATTTAATAGTTTTCTTGTTTTAAAATATACACTTAGAGCTATACATTTTCCTTTGCGCACTGCTTTTGCTGCATCCCATTAATTTTGGTATATTGTATTTTCATTTTCATTTATCTCTATTTTCTAATTTCCCTTTTGATTTCTCGTTTGACTCATTGGTTATTTGGAAGCATTTTATAAAATTTATATGTATATTTGTGAATTCCCCAAATTTCTATCTGTATTGATTTCTAATTTTATTCCACTTTATTTGGAGAACATGGTTTGTATGCTTTAAGTACTTTCAAATTTGAGACTTGTTTTGTCACCTAACACATAGTCTATCCTTGAGATGTTTACATGTGTACTTGAGAAGAATATGCTCTTGTTGGATGGAAGACTCTATAGACATCTATTAGGTCTAGTTGGTATTTAGTGTTGTTCCAGTCTTATATTTCCTTGTTGATTTTCCTGTCTAGTTTTTCTATTCATTGTGGAAAGTGGGGGAAAGTGGGCCACAGCAGTGGTGGGGAATGAACCCTGGGCATGACTGAGTTGATTTAAATTTCTGTGTCTAAATACAGAGTGATTAGGCCTCAATGTCTGCAGAGTAAAGTTTTAATTATAGGTAAATAATAGAATTAGAAACAGAACTGGTTAAGGTCAGAGTGGTAGGTGTAGTAAAGTTGAAAGCCAAAAAGGGAGAATGAATAAGTATCAGTGTGTCAGTTATAAAGATAGCAGGTGCTAAAGTGGAGATCAGGAGATACAACAAAGTCAAAGCAAAGGATTCTCTCTGGGAGTATACCCTGAGTTGGGCAGAATCTTTTCTGATACCTTATTTCTGGCTTATTTATTTGTGCTTTGTCCTCAAGAGGATCCAACTTCTTTAAAGGCACTCAGGACTTCTAACAGTTGGTGAGTTTCCTGTGTGCATGCAGAAAGAGGGCACATATGTTTGGGCAAACAGACTGTTCAGGGACCATGTCAGGTTGACACTGGAGAGGGTCTGGTATTGCTGCCACTCCATAGTAAACTCAATAAAGGCAGCTTCCTGTTTGTTCTTCCCAGGTTGGGATGAGTCTTATATGCCAGCCAAATTTCATTGAAATTGATTGATTGATTGATTTATGGATTGCCTCTGGGCAGTCCTTGAAATTCTACTTGGGAGACAACATAGTATAATGAAAAGAAACCTTTAAAGCCATAAATCTGGAGCATGCCCAGCTCTGCCAGTGACTATAATTTAGGCAAGTAATTAGACCGCTATTATACACATACCTATGCACAGTCATGCAGAGATGTGCTGTTATACACAGATACAGATATTCGTATATGCATGTGAGTGTAGATGATGCAAATATTAAATAAGTTATTTTTAAAGCACTAGTACTATATCCAGTGATCAAGGAAAGGGAGTTCTTGGTATATTTTCCCTCTTCCCTTCCCTTCTATGTGTTTGTGTGTGAGAGAGAGTGAGTCAGAGAAAGAGAGATTGAGAAAACAAGAACATGTAGTATCTCACTAAATTATAAAAGCAAACTCGAATACATAGGGGTCTGTTGCCAGAGAGAGACACCCTGGCTTTAGGCAAGTCACCCAATGGCTTTAACTGTTTTGTTCCTGAAATTGACCATTTATTTTAGCTAAACTAACGGGATGGAGCAGAGGTTTTGATGTTAGTTAGGTGGAAGAACATGCAGAAGAGCATTACTGCTGACAAAGGATCATTTAACCTTGTTGAATAGATTTGAGTGTTTCTAGGCTCTCCTGGGCAGAACTAAGTGAGGACAGAGGTGGATCCTGGACAGAGCCCAGGCTGCATGTCAACATTTCAGAACCTCTCCTTTCTTGTGCTCTCCATCCTCTTAGAAACGATGGTTGTGCTGCTGCACCTGGCTTTTGTTACCGTGGTTACAGATGCAGTCTCTGGGGGAGGAGGTGGAGGGAGCTATGTTTCTATAAGGGCAAATTGTACTGACATTTAAATTGGAGGCATCACAGTGGAGTACAGCTGCCAAGGTTTGGGAGAGTATGCTCCCCTTTGCAATTGGGATATAGGAAAGACTCTTGCCTTCTCCTCTTTCTTGGTGTTTGTGTGTGGACTCATCCCTTAGCCTGTAACATTCTGATGACTGAGATTCTGGTTGGGAACAGGGAGAGCCTTTCTCAGTGAGATTTTGAAGAGTCAGGGCTGTACTAGTAGTTTCTCAGCAGATGCTACAAGTAATATCAAACCAAAAGGGGAGAAGCAGTCAGATGTGAACAGGAAGCAAGCCTAAAGGAGATTAGAAGGGTAGCCAAATGCAAAATTCTGGAAATGATAGGACAGAGGGGAGTCAAAAGTCTGAGGATGAGGGGGATAGGAGCAGCATGAGGTGGGCATGCCTTGGGTAGATACTTGTGTTTGCAGTTAGCTTCTGGGGAACGGTGCCTGTGTGGGTTGATGGAATTTACCAGGTGGATCTGGCTCAAGGATGCTCATGATATCAGTAAAGTGGGAGAGCTAACCAGGCTGCTGAGCCAGGTCCTCTTCCCATCATTAGGGAGAGGTGATGTGTTTAAGGATAAATTATTTGAAAATGTTTTCTTCTGAGGAGTAGCAGGTTTGAAGTATGTAGACCATCTTTACCTAGAGAAGCCGGTTTATGGATGGAGCTTCTGTTCTCCCTTGTTGGTTACTCAATTGGTCAGTTAATCAACAAACACCTATTGAATTCACTCTGTGAGAGGGCTAAAGGTGCCTGAAGATCAACATGCTGACCTTGTTTTCAATTCTAGCACCCTACCCTAACTCAGAAGATCAAGCATACCCCCACTGAGGACAGGAATAGGGTTACAGGACATTGGAAAATGAAAAAACCCAGAACCCTGAAAAAGTCTCTGATTGGCCATTGGTGTAACTTCTGCCTTCAAGCTAGCAAATGTTCAAGGGCTCCTTACAGTCCATGTGCTAATTGTGAGCACAGTTAGTTAAAACTCTAGAGAAGCACAGGTGAGGGGCCTGGTTTGCTTGCTTTTCACTTGATTTTCTGATATTGGGTAAACTGAGTGGAATCATTTACTGATATAAAAATACTTTATGAGATGAAGAGCTTGATGTCCTATGTTCTCATCGGTCAGTCCAGAGAAAACGTATACATAGGTAATTGTGTACTCACAAAACTGTATAGACTTTTTTCATGTTTTGCCTCTGTGTATACATCTAAATGAGTACCTGCATGTGTCCATGTGTGCAAATGGAAATAATTAATCCTATTTCACAGGAATCTTTGTGAGGATTATATGCAGTAATTAGTATCAAGCATCTGGCATACTGTCTGGCATAAAAAGGGCAATTAACAAATATTTCAGCTCCTGTTACTTTATATACCTTTCCCACTCCCTACCATGAGGATGCATGCCTCAGATTTTGTGTCATTATTTTCAATTGTTGGAGGAGGAAATGGCCCTCAAAGCAGGCATAGCAATAGCTTAAATGACAGGCAGTTTGTAGAATTTGTAAAAGTGAATTCACACACCTGATATTCTCATAATATCCATTAGCTAAAGTAAAGCAGTCAAAATCATCTTGATATGCAGGAGAAAGATTGAGAAGTCACAGTCAGAGTAGATGATATCATACAGCAATCCCTGGTGCACTCTCTCAACATTCAACCTCACTGAGGAGGGTAGGGCTGCCCCATGCACAGTGATTAGTCAAGTTCAGGGGACAGTGACTTCTTTGCCTTCCTTCTTTGTGTTTGGCCATGACTATTGGTTCATTGGTCACAAGTTTTGGAATAGCATCCTAAATTGGAATTGTGCACATTAATTTCCCATGCCCTGCAGACAAAAGCAATTACCAGCCTGTTGTTTCATACCAGGTAGAGCAGGGATCCTGCAGCAAGTGTGAGAGGCCCTTAGAGCACCTCTCACCTTGGTCTAGAAGTGAGTTCAAGGTCCCTCCTGACATCCCCTATATTGGTGAATGATGGCTCAGTCTGGGCGGGAACCTCTGGTTGGTTCCTTCTGGGAGGCAGTTCATGTCATGCTGTTCTTGCCAGGCCTGCTTTCCGTGTTTGGAACTCACAGCCCAGCTGTGACAAGGGTTCATGTGCTTGCATGTTGCTCACATCTTCAACACCACTGAGCAGGAGCCACATTGGGATTTGTAGCCATTCTATTTTGTTGAATTCCTGTGCACAGAATTAAGGAGAAAAGCTATAGCTTAAACTGCAAAGAGCAGGATTTAGGGGAGATGTAGGGTAATTTGTGTCTCAGACTGAATCAACACCAGAATAGACATTCTGGAATGTTGGTTCATCTTTATGGCATTTTTGTTAGCAGTGTGTCTTTATAAGTATTAAATGTGCTAGGGGAGGGGCTGAAGAGGTAATAGCCCTGAACACAGGTACAACCAAAGTGTTGAGATAATTACTACAGTGGAACCAAACTGATTTCTTGTTTGTTACTGTCCCCACATGGTTACACTGATTAATAGAAACAAGAAGTCAAAGCCCCTCATTAATTTCCACTTCATCCTCCAAGCCACCGTCTGAAGCAGGCAATAGTTTCTGACCCTATCACATACTCGATCTAGGGTGGGCTTAGCCCCACCAAACCATGTAGAGTAAGAGTGGGGGAAAGGGAGAATTTTCAAAGAAAACTCAAGGCTTTGATACCAAAAGAAAAGGGACTTAGTGTTTGGCAGACAAAACAACAGATGACCAGTGTAATTCTATCCACTTACTAATTTGTCTTCTTCTGCAACATTTGGGAGGTCATTTGGGCTTGATTTAATGCCCATGTCTTTGTTTTCTCTTCTCTCTTGTTTCCTTTATTTAAGCTTCTTAGCCTCCTAGACTGGAAACTATAGGATTATGCTTCATCTGGAAAAAAATACAATGTGTTTAGAGTAAATAATACTTATTTGAAACCAAATGTAGGTTTCCAAATGCTCCTTCTGGATTATCAATGATCATCTTCATCATCATCACCAGCACCAGCACCACCACTGTCACCATCGTCATCATCACCATCATCGTTATCATCACCATCATCATCATCATCACCATCACCATCATCATCACCAGCACCAGCACCACCACCATCATCACCACCATCATCACCATCATCATCACCATCATCATCACCATCATCATCACCAGCACCATCATCATCACCAGCACCATCATCACCATCATCATCACCATCATCATCAAACATCTATTTCATGAGTACTTAACATGTGCCGGGCCCTAAGTGTCTTCAAAAGTCTTCACAATATAAAAAATTATCTTCATAGTAGTCCTATGAGGAAGATTTTATTTCCTCTATTTTACAAATAAGAATAATGAGGTTGAGATCACAGTAAGTAGAGCCAAGATTTGAGTTGGATCCTCGACATGCCATGCATTTAATTGCTGTTCTATGCTATTCTGCAAACCCAAAACATTTTAATAGTAATAATTTATCAGATATTGAATATTAATGTTATTTTTTATTGTTCTAGAGCACTACTTCTAAACATATATTACGAGAACCACCAATATCAAAATCACTTGGGGTTAGTTGTTAAAAATTCAGATTCCTGAGCCCTATCCAGAAATACTTTAAATTGAGATATAATTGACATATAACATTATATAAATTTCAGATATACAACATAATGAATCAATATTGTGAAATGATTAGCACAATAAGCCTAGTTAACATCTGTCACCACACATAGTTACAATATTTTTTCTTGTGATGAGAACTTTAAAGATCTACTCTCTTAGCAACTTTCAAATATACAATAGAGTATTATTAACTATAGTCACCATGCTGTACATTACAGGTATTATTTATTTTATATATGGAAGTTTGAACCTTTTGCCCACATTCACCTACCTCACCTACCTCATACTCAGCACCTCTGGCAACCACCAATTTGTTTTCTGTATAGATAAGGATTTTATGTTTGTTTGTTTTTGTTTTTAGATTCCACATATAATTGAGAGTATGGTATTTGTGTTTGTCTGACTTATTTCACTTAGCATAATACCCTCAAGGTCCAACCATATTGTTACTAATGGCAGGATTTCCTTTTTCTAATGGTTAAATTATATGTGTGTGTGTGTGTGTGTGTGTGTGTGTGTGTATTCACATTTTTCTTTATCCATTCCACCACTGATAGACACTTAGGTTATTTCCATGTTATGGCTGTTGTAAATAATGTTGCAATGAACATTGGGGTGGGGTGCAGATATCCTTTTGACATAGTATTTTTATTTCCTTCAGATAAATATGAAGAAGTGAAATTGCTGGATCATACAGAAGTTTTGTTTTTAATTTTTTGAGCAACATCCATACTGATTTTCGATAGTGGTGGCACCAACTTACATTCCCACCAACAGTGAACAACGGTTCCCTTTTTCCCACATCTTCACTAACATTTATTTTTTCTTTTTGTTGATAGTTATTCTGACTGGTATGAGGTTATATCTCACTGTGGTTTTGATTTACGTTTCCCTTATGATTAGTGATATTGAGCATCTTTTCATACACATGTAAGCCATCTGTATGTCTTCTTTGGAAAAATATCTATTCAGATCCTCTGTCTATTTTTAATCAGGTTACTTTTAGGTATTGAGTTGTATGAGTTCTTTATATATTTTGGATATTAATCCCTTATCAATGTATGATTTACAAACACTTTCTCCCATTATGTACATTACCTTTTAATTTTGTTGATGGTTTTCTTTGCTGTGCAGAAACTTTTTAGTTTGATGTAATGCCACTGTTTTTGCTTTCCTTGCCCAGAAACATTGAATCAGAATTTCTGGAGGTGGAGTTCAATCAGAATCTCTCCCATAATTGTTGCTAAAGTTTGAGAACTATTGCTCAGGGAAGAGGAGAATGTTTCATCTTAATGGTTGTCCTCAATCTTTTAGTCAGTTTCTCCTACTAGTACTCATGATAACCATAACTTTTATAACTACAAGGCATGCTGTGAAATTGAAGGGGAATCCAACAGGGAAAGGGGAAGCCAGGAAGAGGCATATTCAAGGTCAGTAGAAACAATCTGACTACAGAGTTAAAACTTGCATCTATAGGGTGTGAGAAACTCTGGCTTCAACTACAATAGAAAAGTCCTAAATTAGCCCAACAATTGCCATGACTGGTTCATTCCCATCCTTCAATTTGGATGTAGTTTCTTTTACTCTGTCTCACTTATTATTCCCTTCATAGTATTTATCCTAGTCTATAATCTTTTTATATTAAATTACGTATTTGCTAATTTGTTGATTTGCTACTTATTCAATTAGAATGTAACTCTCTGAGGGCACAGGCTTTGGCTTTTCAGAGGAAAATCACCATGGTATCCACAGAGCCTAGTATATACCTGACATTTGTACATGCTCACAAATATTAGCCAAAAGAATGTATCACTGATCCAGAAGGAGACACAGAGTAGTAGCAACCTCCTGGACACTCGATAGCATTTTAGAGTGAGATGCTTTGTATTGTTTGAAGTCAAACCTCAACAAACATGGGGGAATATTAGAAAACCCCAAAATCACCCAATGAGTAGGATCTAAGCCAGGGATCTGGTTCAAGCAGAAGCCTCAGTGAAGTCAGAGGCTAGACTAAGAAAATAGAATAGGGATTATAGATAAAATAGGCCTGTTTAGTTTATATTGGGTTGTTGGAAAAGTCATGATGCATTTTTTCAACGAAAAACAGAAAAAATACGTCTTGACTTTTCCAACTACCCAACAGCATGGTGGACCCTGAATTTAGTTAAGATTTCCTTGTGTCCATGATTGGGGTAGGTTGTGCCTACATGTTCTGTTTGGCTGGATCATGACCAATTAAGGAATGGGTAGGGTAGAGCCTGAAGCATGTAGTTGTCAGTGTTTGACTAGGAAGAAAACTCTCCCAACCACTAGGCCTTCACAAAGTCACAGTTCTCTCTGGGAGGCCTAGGAAACACAAAATAGATCATTTGGCCCAAGTAACTATAAATCTACTTTGTGTCATGGGTAGTAAATGTAGTAACAGAGGGCATAAGAAGGCCAATGATTTCAAAGAAACTTAAGATAAATTCATGCCTGCTACCCCTGATAGATGTGAAGTGAGGATATTTGGGAGTATTTCTAACATAAAGCACCCTGTGATGATTGGAGGAAGCCTTTCTTGCCACCCTCAGGGACTGTCTGCTGAGATGTTTGGGGATCTGAAGACTGGTATTGAGGCATTCTTGTGGGCATTGGTAATACTCCTTTACTATTGGTGACAGAGATTTCTCTCTCTCCCTCTTGAGAGCTTCCTGTGTCCCTGGCTCCTGCTCTCAATGATCATTTCTGGAGCAGCTGGTATAAAATAATTTCCTTGGCCCAGGTACTGAAACATCTTCCATAAATGCTAAAATACCACATCAGGTGTTTTAATGCCTTCATGTCTCAGCAACAGAATTTTGAAAGGTTTTATTTCTGCTTCTAATGTCTAACTCTTCTCTGCTTCTAAAAATTTATTGGAGGAGATTTCTGTATAAAATGAATGCATGCTCATTAAAATATTTGGAAAAGATAGTAAATAGAGAGGCAAAACTAAGCATTAGTAATCCTACCCACCCCAAAACAACTGCTGCTAATATTTTGGTTTATTACCATTCTACATTTTTATTATGAATAGCTTTTTAATTTTTTTGTTTGCTTTATATAGGAGTAATCATGCTGTATACACAATTTTGTAATCCTAAGTATAAAATTATAGTGATAACATAACAGAAGCTTTTTTCCATGTTATTATAGGCAGTTCATAAATATCAATTGTGTATAACACATTTGATTTAATTACTTCCTACTATTAGACATTTAGGGTGTTTGCAATTTTTGAATAATACTGCAATGAACATCTTTGTAAATAAAACATTTCCACATTGGGAAATTTTTTTCTTTTTTTTCATTTTGTGTAGATTTCATGAATTGGAGCTACTTTGTTCATGTATGTGAATTTCTCTTGCCAGTAGCTGATGGATTAGAGTACCTTTCCTTCAGATCCTCAGCTGCCATCTGTGGGAAAATTGTCTAAATAATGATACTGCAATTCCTGGGAGGTGAATCATGACTCGGGGTTGTGCGCAACCATAAATGGCATACCTGATATAAGTATTTCTAACATTCCAATTCCTTTTTACAATTTTTATTTGGAAAGTAGTATTTTATTTATTTAGATTACTTATGCATTTTAAAATGTCACTTTATTGTTTCAGTTTTCTTGAAAGAACAAAAGACTCTTACCAGAGATAGAGTTGTTTTTTCTTTCTTTTTTTTTCAACACAGAAATGTGAAGCAGAAGTTGTTAACTAAGCCCTGATCTGGCTCCTTAACTAGACAGGAGGCATTTGTGGCGCGTGCCTACACTTGTGCTGTCAATCTCTGTGGCTGGCAAAACATGTCATCGGCTCGTTCTGCTTCCACCCGTCTTTTTCAAGAAGGTTTCCTCCTGCTCTTCTGTTTGTTTCTGGGCTTAGCCAGTAAACACTGGAGATGATCTCTAAAGTCCAGAATGAGAGGCTCTCAGCATGACCTGATCTGATGGGAAATTTCCCCCTTGCTGAACTGCTTACTGGAAACTTTGAGAGATTGTAGAGACATACCACAGTGAATTCTGTGCTGAAAAGCTCTTACTCCTGAGAGCCACCCTCTGTGACCTCCTGTCTAGGGTATACCAGAGAAACAGAAACACATATGCGCACACACACGCACATGGGTATATCTCATTTTGCTGTGCTTCACTTTATGTTCTTTGCAGCTAAAGCATTTTTTACAAATTGAAGGTTCGTGGAAACTCTGCATTGAGCAAGTCTATTGGCACCATTTTTTCAACAAGCTCAGATAATGGTTAGCATATTTTTTAGCAATAGTTTTTAAATTAATGTATGTACACTCTTCTTTAGACATAATTCTATTGGACACTTAATAGATGCTAGTATAGTGTAAATATACATTTTATATGCAGAGAAATAAAAAAATTTGTGTAACTTGCATTATTGCAATATTGACTTTATTGCAGTGGTTTGGAATCTAACCTGCAATATCTATGAAATATCAGAGGGCGCCAAAAAAATGTATACACATTTTAAGAGATGTTATCTATGTAGCAGTAGTTCGCTGTAATTAGAAGTGTCTGGACACTGATGGTAACCACTTCGAGCACCTCTTGTAATTGTAGAAATCAAACCTGACTACAATACATTGAGTATTACAAATTTAACACAGTTTTTTACTTTCTTAAAATATGTATACATTTTTTTGGCACCCACTGTAAATATGAGTATTGAAATTGTCTCATGCAATTATAGAGGCCAAGAAGTCCCAGGATTAGCCATCTACAAGCTAGAGAACCAGAAAACTCTCTGGTGTAATTTAGTCCAAATAAAAAGCTCAAGATCCAAGACCACCCATATCCAAGGACAGGAGAAGATGGATGTCCCAGCTCACCCAAAGACAGCAAATTTACTCTTCTTCACCTTTTCACTCTATTCAGGCCCTCACTGGATTAGATAATGCCTACCCATACTGATAAGGGTGATATTTGCTCAGTCTACCAATTGAAATGCTAATCTCTTCTGGAAGGACCCCAAAGACCCACCCAGGAATAACGTTTTATCAGCTATCTGGGCATCCTTCAGCCCCAAAAAAGCCATGCTTTAAATTGACACATAAAATTAACCATTGCAAGCCCAGGAGGCCATGGCCTGTCTGTGAAGCTTTACCGAAGTTCTGGCCCCACTGTTAGCGCCTCCCTCTCCACACTGTGAGATCCTCTTAGGTAGAGCCCATACTCATGGTGTATTCATTCAACTCATGTTTATAGTTTCTCTTGGCATCCTAAGAACTGCTCTAGGCACTGCATACTGTGTTCATCAAGCACAGACAAACTCCCTGCCCTCATAGAGCTTGTAGGGATTGGCAAAGCAGAAAATGAACAGGTAATCATATATAGACAAATGAGTAAATGAAATAAAACCTAAAAAATGATGTGCTCATGAATGACTGAAGGTGGGGATGTTTTAGAATGAGTCTAAGGGAAGGATCTTTTAAGAAGGTGACACTTTGAGGTGAAATCTGAATGACCTTGTTGACTAGGTATATGATGAAGGAAGGAACTAATACCTATTAAAACATTACCAGATTATTTGGGCATATAATTTTATTTAATTCATCTAACGAGGTGTAAGGTGGTACCTGATACAGAGATGAAGTAACTTGCCCAAAGTCTTACAGCTTTTGAGGGTCAGAGCCAAATTTGTGGCCATGTGGGTCCAAACCTTGTGCCCTTTCCACAAAACTACATCACATATGAAAGGGAACCTATAGGCCAGGGCCTCAGCAGCTGCAGCCTTTGAGTAGTTTGAGAATTGATGAGGGAGGGCAAAACCAAGGACAAGAATCATCCGCTCTTTATTTTGCCCTTGAAGCTCTCTATGATCATAATTGAAGTGGCTCTTGGTGGGAAAGACTGGCACAGTGGATAGAGAAACATAATTGATTGGTTTAGGAAATCTCACATGTGACTCCCTCAACCTCCAGAGACACAAATATATGTGATGTATTTCTTTTTATCATCTTATCCATCAATAACTAGAGGCCTCAGTCGTAGGGGAAGGTCCAAGTTGGAGCAAGGCTGGATCCCCACGAAGCCCATTTCAACCTGTCCTTTCAGTGTTGAGGTTTCTGAGAGCTCTTTTGGCTGTAGACTGATTCTAGTGTCATCTTGGGTTAGAAGTATATGATTCTGGAAGGATAGAGGATGAAATAATCATCCCAGAGACCATCAATGGAGCTCTCGAGCCCTGATCTCTTTGCTAAAGGTCCCATGTCTTTTTTTTTTAAGATTTAAAAAAAAATTTTTATTGGGGAAGTGGGGGGATGGGAACAGCGCTGAGGAATTGGGGGAAGGGGAACAGAGAAGTTGCTGTCGTTTTGTTCTTCAGTCTAGTTGTGGAGAGTGTTGCTTCACTGGACCGAGTTGGCACCATCATTGCGCTCTTCCCGGGCGAGGCAGATCAGTCGCCGGCTTCTGGATGGCCGCTCACAGTGGCTGCTGGCCGCTCACACTGGCTGCTGGCTACACACGGTAGCCCATGGCAACCCATTGCCACAGGGGCTGCAGCCTAGCCGTCGCCGGCGACTCATGGCAGCCCAGCTCCAGGTTGAGCTGTTGTTCAGCATCCTAGCTGTAGAGGGCAGTGTCACTGGCCCCCATATGTGGGATCCGAACCGGGGCCCTCTGGCGTCCCAAGCCAGTTCTTAACCATGGCGCCACTTGGCTGTCCCATGTCTTTATTGACGTTTTCTGACACCAAATATGGGAAGAGAAGCACTAGAACCCTTTGACTAGACAGGTATTTTGGCCAATGTGAGAGACGGGCATCACTGAGATTTACTGTGCCAAGGCCCAGCAGAGGCCAGTGGAAACTCTGACAACTTAATTGTGCTCTTACTCGTTACCCACAACTCGTGCATTTTCCTGGCAAAGCAGGTGTCTTCCATAAGGAGAACAATGGGAAAGATTGCTATCACAAGAGCCTGCCAAAGTCTGATTTAAATTTTCCCCAAACCAGTGATAATAAACCAGATTGCTACAAATAGACGCCAATTTGCAGAAATGTGAGCTGTCCGAGGGAGGCTTTTGACTTAGGGACTGAAGGTGAATGTGTGATAAACAGTAGATTTGCAGGGAAGAAACTTAAGGTTATCTTGTGACACAGCAGTAGGGTCCACTTGAAAGATATTGCTTTGCTCCATTCTTGAATTACCGAGTTTGTCTTCAGTCTCTTCAAATCATAGTGTGTAATTTTGGCAACATGCACTGATTGACTGGACAAGTTTGCAGTCTTGGGGGTCTTGGGCTATTTGAGACTGAATATTTGAGTTTCTGCGTAAGTAAGGCTGATGCCTGGCAGGGGGCAAGAAATTTTAATCCTGTCTTGCAGGATGTGCAATGGAGACTGAAACTAAATGTCCTTTTGGAAAGAATGATTGGGGCTTTAGTGGTTTGGTCTCATTCTGTTTAATTCGGTGTTTATTTAAGTGCTCAGACCCTGTTCCGAGCACTGGGGCTGGAAAGCGGTAAAATCTTACCCCAGCTGTCCAGATACTAGGATTTTAGTAGGCAGATGTGAAAGGCGGCTCTACCTGGTGGCAGGAAATCAACCAATAGTGCATACGCCCCTGCCTCAGGTTATGTCCCTGGGTTGCAACCTTTCAAGGGTTGGGAAGAGGAGATAGGAGAAATCAAATGTCCTCTTCTGTGTTTTCTTCCCTTTCCCCTTTAGTTCTTATGCTTTCATTTCTTTTTTTAAACAAAGGCTATTGTTATATTTAAAAAGTCTTTATTTTATAAAATATATAAAAAATAAACAAAAAAGGAAGAGAAAACTGTTACCTGTCATCTTGTTATCGAAAGATAAGCAATAATAACATCTGAGCCATTTTTCTTTCAGCTCATACTCTGCCTATCTACTTTTTCATAGTGATTATTATTTTACTTATGTTTTATTTCATATTATGTGTTATTACTAAATTTTATAAACTTCCATGGTCACATACTATTCCAACAAGTGGGAATTATATAAATTACTTAGCAATTTACCTATTATTAAACATTTAGGGTTTTTTCAATATTCTTTGTTGTCAATAATAAGATAACAAATGTATCTGTATGTTTAATACAGATAGTATAATAGAATAATAAACAGATCTGCAAATAAATTCTATTTTGTATTTAAAAATATTTCCTGAGGCTGCAGTCTTAGAAGTGTAATTACTAGGTCATAATATTATAAATATACTGAATACTCATGATATAACAGGTGTGTGTGTGTATGTGTGTGTGTGTGTGTGTGTGTGTGTGTGTGTATGTAAAACCAAATTGTTTTCTGAATCTGTTTTCCTAATTTTTGTAGATTACATTAAATAACCACCACCACCACCACAACCACAAGTTTTGCTAATTAGATGAAATCTGATTTTTATGTTGGCAAATAAGTGAACTATTTTCCAAGCACATTCTGAGGCTAAAATGCACCTGTGAGCCAAATGTGTTTGTGAGTCTCCTGCTTGCAGAGCAGCCTTATCTTGCAGAGAACAGCACTGAAACAGGAAACATCTGACTTCTCTGGACCCTGGCCTGTCACCCACAGAGGTACAGCAAGCATCTGGTGTCCTTAGGATCAGACACAGGGTGGACAGACATCATCTACATTAATTCCTGGTCTGACAGGACCTTACATGGAATGCCAGTTTAAAGAACACAAAACTCACTCCCAGTTCCATGCTGAGATAATCACATTGATACAGAGCTTCTAGATAAGAAGCTGAAGTAGCAACTTTAAAGACTTTAAGTTTTGGAACCCTATGGAGATCTTGCCATAAAAGGATAAATAAATAATATTGATATTTATATTAATTATACGTTAACAAATATTTAATTGTCATTGTAGGTATATGTATTTATTATAATACATATTTATTTTTCTTATTCCTCCAGACACACTACTTAAGGCTTTTCATTTTTCTATTACATTATATTTATCAGGAATATTGCAAATACTCAGTAGCTGAGAAGGCATTAAGGAGTATTTAGGAACCTCATCTGAGTTTAACCACTAGCATAACAATAACAACAATAATAAAGCTAACATTTACTGCTTACTACATGTAAGATAATATGCTGGATGTTTTTACGTACATTCGCCAGTGCAATCGTCACAGCAATTCAGTGGAATGGAATTACACCCTTAATATAGATGAAGAGTCCGAGATCTGAAGAGGTTAAATGACATGCCCAAGTTCACAGAGTGAGTAAACGTGGATTTCATGGAGGTGAAGGATAGTCTCAGTGTGAGAGAAAGATGGAATAAATTTGTGGTTCATTCTTGGATCCTCTTGCTTTGAAAATTAAGGAGCCATTTCAAGATGACTGTTACTGATTTACTGGAGCCTGATTCCTGAGGGGGGCACTGGACTTTGTGCATATAGTACTGGGTTTTCCTTTAATAGATTCAGCTAATGCCCACCCAGGGCTGGTGTGGACCACAGTTGAAGCTTGGAGAAGAAGGGAATAGTTGTTTTACAATGAACCTAGAAATGCAATGTTATCTTGGAGGAGGTGAAACCGTGGAACCTCTCCTAAAATTTTAAAATATAAGTAACTATAAATATTTAACATTTTTACATTTTAACAGTGAATTCATAATGTCATAATGTACAAATGTTTTTAAGGTGTAGTGAGAGTACCTGTCAGTTGTCTCTCCCACTTTCATGTCCACTGGCAAATTGTGTTCTTTGCATATACTGCCGGATGCACCACAGTGGGGTGAGCAGCCCCTGAGCCCCAGTGTGGGGTTCACAGTCAGTGCAGGGAACTCTAGAAGGAGGTGCTGAGGCTGCTGTCTGTGCCCATTGAAGGAAGAACCTAGGAGCTAGAAGAGGGACCCACACAAATGACCTGCCAATCTCGTTACCTGGGTGCTTTCTGAATGTTGCATGTCCCTTTTTTTTTTTTAAACTTAATTTATGGTCTTTAGATCTTATAAGACTTACATTTTTTTAAACCAGGAATCCAGCTCAACTAGTACTTTCAAGTGTATCATCATCAAGGAATATGGAATTTTAGTTAAAAAATTAATTAACAGTCAATTACAGGATTTTATGGGAAATAAAATATGCAGCTACAAACTGGCTAGAAAGCAACGATAAGAACATATCATGACAAAACCTATGGTTGACAGCTATGGTTATACTTTAAGAGAATATTATAGCCTCAAATACCATCATTTTTTCAAAAAAGAAAAGCTAAAAATAAACTTACTACACATCTTAAAAATTCAAAGAACAAGATAAATCAAAGTGATAAGGAGGCAGTATTAAGATGTTAGTAGAAATGAATGAAATAGAAAATAAATAGGAGCTTCTTGAAGCACAGTTTGCAAAGGAGGAACAGTCTGTTTTGCTGTGTTGGGGTTTTTGTTTTTTTTTCCCCCTCTGCAATCCTGGGGTATTCTGCCCAGGTGCAGACACTGAGGGGCATAAAGAAAGACCCACTCCAAACATATATACATCCTATTTTTAAAAGGGTCTGCTATCAAGTGTCTAGGCCTGTTTCCTTGCTGAGCTATTATTATAATAGTTATTATTATTATTATAGTACTGGCAGTAATTATTATCTTTACTGAGCACTTGCTAGGTGCCAGGGGTCTTGCTGCAGTGATTTGCTAATCCTTCCAACATCTCTATCTGGTAGATATCTTGTAACACAACTCTTTTTAACACTAGGGAGTGAGGCTCAGCTTAGGTAAGTTTTATTCATCTGACAAATATTTATTGAGTGTTTACTTTGTACCAGGCTGTCTTCTTAGTGCTGAAGGTACAGTAATGAATAACAGCTTAAACTCTCTGCCTTCATGGATCTCATTCTAGTGGCAGCTGCCCAAAGTTACCCACAATGGAAATTGGAGGCTGGTCTGTGCTTTTAGCCACTTCGCTGTATGAAGCATATTCAATCTTCACCCTTTAAAACTGGCAACAGCAGAAGGAGGAGCCAAGTCTCAGCACTGATCACACGGCCTCATGACGCTCATCTGTATCCTGAGGGAAATATCAACACCTGTTCATCAGGGGGCTGACCCTTCAGTGAGGGACTCTGTTAAAGGTGTAGCACACAGTACCTCGCATATGGGAAGGCTTAGTACGTCCTAGCCAGTGCTATTAATATTTGCTTCATTATCATCTGGCTCTGTCCTCTTTCAGCTCACCATGTATCTCTCCTGAGCTGAAGGCCCAGCACTGTGTCCAAAAAGAGACCTGATATTTGACTTCTTAGAATGTCATGGCAGCTATGAGTGTCTTTGTTTACCTAGAGGCCTCGGGTCATACCAGGTAGTCTAATAAAGTGACTTAGGGTGGGGAATGGCTACACTAGGTAGTCTTAGGATGGGGGTCTCCAAGCTAGAAAGACCAACAGTGTGATATAGGCTGGGAGCTTTGGGTCATTCAATATTAGTCAACCTCCACAGGAACCGGGACTGAAATCAACCATGTGAGTAATCAATCAATCATGTCTGCACAATGGAACTCCAGTAAAAACTCTGAACACTAAGACTTGGAAAAGCTTTTCTGGTTGGCAGTGCTCTGTGGACATGGTCACACATAATTACTAGAAGAGTAAGTGTCCTGGTTTCATGGGGAGAAGATGCCTGAAGCTCTGTGTTTGGTTCTTCTCCTGTACTCTGTCCTGTGTGCTTCGTTTCTTAGCTAATTTTAATCTGTATCTTTTCCTTTAATAAGCCATGACTGCAACAGCTATTAGTGAGTTCTCTAAGTCCCTCTAGAAAATTATCAAACATAAGGGTGGTTTTGGGAACCCCTCAAACTTGCAACTGGTATCAGAAGAGAGGGTGGTCTTATGGACTGTTTCCTCAAACTTCACAGTTGCCTAATTTCAAAATGCCAAAAACAAACCTTCCCAGGTCTCATCTGAGAGGATGTTACATTGGGAGGAACTGTCCAGAAGCCCTATAAGATATATATAAAACTCACAAATAAGAGGGGAAATGTGAAACAAGCTGAAAATAATAACAAGATGTCCCATCCTGCATGCTAGAGTCAAAGGCTGTTGAGCTATAAAGCTCCAGTAGTGACCAAGGTAGGTTGTGCCTCTTGAATAGAAATAATGGGGTCAGAGAGAGGCTCTAAAACTATCACTCAGAGCCTTGGGGTTCTGGCTCTGGCAAGGGCAAAGGTACCCCTTGGGGTCTGTAGCTATAATATACCGACTTCCTCCACATTGGAACATTTTTTCCTTACATATTTAATTGTTTATTTATGTTCCCCATCATTCTAAAGGAGATATATATATATATATATATATAGTGCCATAAAATGTATACATATTTTAAGGAAGGAGAACAGTATTAACATTGCAATACTCAATATATACTGACAACAAAAGATGAATACAAGTCATGTTTGACTTCTGCAATTACAACAGTGCTCCAAGTGGTTACCATCAGCGTCCAGACACTTCTGATCATGGCGAACTACTGCTTGAGCAACGTTGACCAAAGTTCCCACTTGTATACATTTTTTGGCACCCCTGGTATGTGTATGTGTGGAAAAATATATACATATACACATATATATGTGTATATATATATATATATATATACACATATATATATATATTTAATTTTCCTCACTTTCTTTAAAAAAAGTAAGTGTAAACTGGAAGTAGAAGGGGAAGGCAGTAGGGAGTGAACAGGATAGGAGAAAAAAGAAGAAACTGGGTTAAAATTACTATTCAAAGCACTTGCCATAAAACTTTACCACATATATTCATTATACAGTTTAAAACCCCCATGTCCTTATTTATTTGTTTATTTACTTCCTTTGCTTATTTCTGGCCTACTTAATCTGTCTTTGACATTTGGTAGGACTGAAAGCCTTCTACTGTAATAGTTTCTGTCAGTTTTCTCCTGCATTCCTAATGATTTTTGCCCTACACTCTGATACTGTGTAATTCATTCATTTCCAGAGGTTCATGATTGTTAAGGTCTTCATTACAGGCCATACTTTCTATCTGTATAAAATAACCTTTTCTCTACTTAATGCATTTTGCCTTGAATCCTGCTTTAGTACTAAAATGACTACCTCTAGGTTACTTTCACTTGTAGGCAGCAGCCGTAACCTTGAATAATCTTTTCATTTTAATTTTTCAGTGTCATTTGGCTTTGCTTGTGTCTCTTAAAAGCAGCACGTATTTTTATTTTGTTTTCAACTCAATCTGAGAAAATTTGATTTTGAGAGACGTGTTTAAAACAGTTCATTTCTTTTTCCAGAGTTGATGTTCGATGTTTTCTCATACTCACATTAACATGTGTAAAGTAGAATTCTGGGTTTCCTCCATCCATTCCCCAAGTCTCCATCACTTCCCTCAAACTAGTATTCCCCTTATCTTCTTACCTCCATAAATTGTATTACCATATACCTAAATTGTTGTATATTTATGAGTAAAGATGGGTCTGTTTTTTCAACAAGCATCTTCTTTGCATGAAAGGGTCAGCTGTGGCTTTGGTGTAAGTGGGAGAGGTATTTGCATAGGCCATCTTTGGGTTTGTGGGAACAGAGTAGGCTGACCGGCTAGATACCCACCTCAACTACGAAGAATAATAGGAGGATCTTTGCTCGGGAGGTCAACATTCTTCTTTTTCTTTTCTTTTTTTTTTTAATTTAAAGTTTATTGGGGTGACAATTGTTAGCAAAGTTACATAGATTTAAGGAGGTGAACGTTCATCCATGTAGCTGGCCAGCTGTTTTTCCTTTCTTTGCCCCTTTTCTCAGTCTACTGGGGAGCTCTGGCGTTGGCTCCACTTTGACCAGCTTCTCTTTCCAAACTCACCACACTCATCTTAAGAGATGTCCCCATCACATCAATACTTTTTTTTTTAAGAGTACTTCTTCAGTTTTGGCCTGAGGTCAAAGGCCTCTGCTTCCAGAAGCTCTATTTTTATTGGGGATAGTGGGGGAAAATTCTCTTTCCACCTATGTAAGATCTAGATTTTAAATCAATTACTTTGCCTAACTACCATTGGATTGTTGGAGGGACCCTTGGTCCCAGCTGCCTCAATGCCAAGCATTTTCAGAAAGATCTCCAGATGTCATTTTTAGACAACATTACCTATTACTCCACAGATTATGATTTCTAATTTCTCCAAGATTTTATCAATAAGAGGAATATCTTTAAGTTCCTATTCAACCTTGAGAATAGACAGATCTGAGATTTTAATGCAAAATATCTCTAGCATAGGTTATTATACATTTACTGCTATATTTAAACAATATTTTATTTTGAAATGACTTTAGACTTACAGAAAAAATTTAAAGCTAATACAGCAGATTTTTGTATAACTATCAATAAAGTATAATGCCCCTCCTCCAATATGCCCATGTTCTAAACCCTTGAACCTGTGAATCTGTCACCTTACATGGTGAAAGGGACTTTGAAGTTGTCATTAATGAAGGGTATTGAGATGGGGAGAATATTCTGGAGTATCCTTGTGGTCCCAATGTAAGTCCAGGGGTCCTTATTAGGAAAAGAGGGTGGTTGGAGAGCAAAAGAGAGATTTGAAGATATTACTCTGCTGGCTTTGAAGATAGAAGTGGGCCATGAAACAAAGAATGTGGGAAGCTTCTAGAAGCTGGGAAAGACAAGTGAACATATTGTTTAATGGGTGCAGAGTTTTAGTTTAGGAATATTAAAAAGTTCTGGAATGGATAGTGGTGATGGTTGTACAACAATAAGAATACACTTAATGTCATTGAACTGTACATCTAAAAATGGTTAAAGTGGTAAATTTTATGTTAGGTATAATTGACCACAGTTTTAAAAAAGGCAAAGAAACAGATTATTCCCTAGAGCTTCCAGAAGGAATGCAGCCCCACCCAAATCTTTTTTTTTTTTTTAAAGATTTGATTGGGGAGTTGTGGGGAGGGGAACAGTGTTGGGGAATCGGGGAAGGGGAACAGACAAGTTGCTGTCCTTTTGTTCTTCAGTCTAGTTGTGGAGGATGTCGCCTCACTGGCCCATGCTGGTATGATCATTGCGCTCTTCCCGGCTGAGGCAGATCGGTCACCGGTCATTGGTCGGCTGCTCACGGCAGCTCACACCAGCTGCCAGCTGCTCACGCTGGCTACCAGCCACTCACATAGCTCACGGCAGCCCATTGCAGCCCTGCTGCAGCCTACAGCATCGCCGGTGACTCACAGCAGCCCAGCTCCAGGTCCAGCTGCTGTTCATCATCTTGGCTGTAGAGGGCAAGCATCACTGGCCATCAATGTGGGATCCGAACTGCAGCCCTGCTGCTCAGAGCTGGTGCTCCCAAGGGAGCTCGTAACCAGCTGAGCCACTTGGCTGGCCCAGCCCCGCCCAAATCTTGATTTTTAGCTCAGCCTTCTGGCCTTCAGAACTATCAGATAATCAGTCTATATTGTTTAAATTATAAGTTTGTGGTAATTTATTATAATAGCAATAAACAACCAAAACAATATTTGTCAGCTTTCCCTAATGTTAAAAATTATACATAGACAAAGTATAATTATTAAAACTAAGAAATAAACACTGGTACAATACAGTTAACTTCAGACTTTATTCACATTTGCCCCATTTTGTGCTAATTTTTTTTTCAGTTCTATAATTCAATCCAGGATACCATATTGCATTTAGTTGTCATTTATCTTTGGTCTACTCTAATCTGTGACATTTTCTCAGTTTCTTGCTTTTATGACATTGACATTTGTGAAAAGTACTTGTCAAGTATTGATGATAGAACATCCATCAATTTAGGTTTGTCTAATGTTTTCTCATGATGCATGTGAAGTGTGGATTTGAGGGCAGAATACCACAAAGGTAATATACCCTTTTCATCATATCATAGCAGAGGATATCATGTGATGGGGTATTGTTATTGGCGATGTTAACTTTGGATAATGCAGTGTCTGCAAGCCTCTCCATGGTGAATTTACTAATTTCCCCCCTTTGGACTCTGTTTTTTAGAGTTGTTTGTTGTAATTTTGTTTTACAGTCTTCATTAATGAAGGTGTGCAGGAACTGTAAGTCAACAAAGCTGATTTTGAATACCAGATACACCACTTCCCACTTGTAAAAAGTTGAAGAAAATAATTTCATGTCCATGTGTCTCTGGCCCTCCTCTATAAAACTGGGAGAGTGATGTCTGATGCGCTGCCCTGAGGACTAAATGAGATAGCACATCTACTTAGCTAGCAAATATTTATTGAGCATCCATAATTTGGTAAGAATCATGTTAAGAAAAAAGGATCTCAGTGGTAGTTATCAGTGATGAACACAGATATAGACTTTACCCATGGGCAGTTCACAATATGACAGGAAAGGTGAATTACTGAACCAAAAGTCATATTAAAGCATTATGCATGTTACAGTTAGGGAACTACAGGATGCTGTGAGAATGCATACTATAAGGTCCTATTTTGCACACCAGGAAAGTCCCTTAGTACATGCCTGGTTTATGTAGAAGGCCCTGAGGGATGGGTGGATGGGTTTCTTCCCTTCCCTATGGCTGGACCTCTCCTTCCTCTCTCAGTGTCTCAGATGAACAGGGTAAGGTAACAACAACAGGGTGCTTTTCCTTTTATTCCTGTAGGATTCAGTAGAGCCTTTAAAATGCTAATGTACGTGCTAACTCCTTTAGCTGGAGCCCATGTGCAGCTGCTCCCTCACTGTACAGGACAGTGGAACTGTTTCTTGCTTAGCATTTATCACAAGCCTGGTGTTGTGCAGAAGAGCTTTAAGGAAATGTCATTTTACAACATTGATCTCTTCACCAAACATTAGCTGCCTGAGATGAAATTCACCTCAAAAACATCTGAGTTTTCAGCATGTTCAGATTTTCACTAGCATTTCACTGAGGTATTTTGGCCATGTGCATTCTAGATCATTTTATTTCTAAAGATGAGATTAATCTCTCCAAGGATTGTTGATATGTGTACAGATATACATATGTAGAAATATATATAGATATGGTTGAAGGAAGATTTATAAATTTTGAATTTAGAAAACAAATTTTAAAAAAATTTAATGACCCCCTACAATCTATCGCCAAGATTCAACAATTATCAAGAATTGTACAGCTGAAACCTATGTAACTTTACTAACAATTGTCACCCCAATAAAATTTAATAATAAAAAAAGAGTTAGCCACATTTGCTTTCTCTCTGAAATATTTTAAAGTATATTCCAGACACCGTATCACTTTATTCCTATTGTCTTTGGTATACATCCATAAAAAACATAAATCTTTTCTTATATGATGACAAATCATTATCACACCTGGTAAAAACACCAATAATATGTTGGTGTCATATAATAAGAACAAAGAGTTTGCTAAGGCCCAGCAATCCCTGTTTTACAATCAGGTAAATGTGAACCTCCAGTTGGGTTATGGGCTGTGTCTTTCTCACCTATTTTCTACCCATGGAAAACCATTCTTCAAGCCCGACAGTGCCTCAGTATCCTCTCCAACTCTCACAGCTTTGGCATGAAGGAGTTGTTTAGCATCTGTGGGCCACACTGAGTCAGTTTGGGGTGGTATATCCTGAGTCTACAAGAAAGATAGAGGTCCCAGAAAGCAAGAGATGTTTTTACAAATTGGTTGCATGGGAGGCTTTGAAGAAGTCACAGGGGGTTTTCTTATTTCCCGAGGATTCTGTTGTTCTTCAGAGAAAGACCAAAGGTGTAATTGATCTAAACAGGTCAGTGTAGCTTAGTAATGCAAGAGTAAGCTGATTGTGTTGGGACTGAACATAAACCAGCTAATTACATTGCTTTCTAAAACACTGTTTGTGTTGTGTGAGGTAAATACAATGGTAACACAGTATTTGATAGGCTAGTAGCATCATTTAGTTTTGACCTTTGTGCAACTTTGGGAAAACTTGAAATCTACTCTTCTTTCACCCAAACTACTGGAACAAATGCAGTGTTTTTAAATTGGTAGTCCTGTGGACCTACTCAGCGATAAAATAAAGGAGAACTCAACCCATACAATTTGTCTCTGTACATTTTGCTTTTCCATTTATGATTCCATGATACTCCCTGATTTCGCTGACAGAGTTTAGAATACCACTGGTCTGGCTGGCAACTGCTGGACACCTTTGTAGAGGGGTCAGGCAGCCCTCCCTTCACAGAGTAGCTAAGGCACTAGGCCATGTGTCCCTTTCCCCTCTGTAGGTCTGGGCTGTCCAAACATGTGGTAGAGCTGTGACAGTCAGACCAGTCTCTTATTGCATGGCTTCGTCCCAAGAGAAACATGTGACTGGATTCCTAACTTGAAATTGATGCACTGAGGAATCCCAGGTCTTCATCCTTCAATAGGAAGGGAGAGTGTGATTGAATGCTGCCCAGCTGTGAGCTGCTCATTAGAGCAGGACTCCATGGTCAATCACCCCTTTATTTTGACAGCTTAATAGGCCTGTTACAGAATGCCCAAAGTGCTTCCTGTCTGGGGCAAACAGGAAAATTATGGCTTTCATATGTATACATTGATAGTTTCTTCTGTTATTTACCTTAACAAAGCAACTCAACACAATTAGTGCGGACTACCCGAAAGCTCTCGGTTATATTTAGCTAATGGATTCCATTTAAGGTTCAAGTAGCTAGTGATCTGAAGCAGACTGCTGTCCCAGCAGCCCTAATGAGCTGGAAATCACAGGGAGAATAAGCATAGAACATTTGCCTGGTGGGGGAGTAATTGAACTTTGAAACGCACTGAACAGTTCCATTCAGTGTCCTCAACTGTTTTACACAGGGATGCCCTGAAATTAAGACGTCAAATGTGAACTTTGTCACTTTTGTGGTTATTTCTCTCATTTTTTTATTGTCAGCTCCCAGCTGTGGGCTTCACAGGGCTCAGGCCAAAAGTGGTCAGCAGAGCCCTGAGAGAACTCAGAAGAGGGTCACGGAGATCAATGGTGAGGAAGGGACTGGCTCACTATGTCACACCGAGACACGGAGTTTAGAAAACAGAAGGGCAGAGCAGAGTCTGCTAGAGAACAGTGACAGCAAATGTTTGAAGAAGTGGGAGCTGAAGAAATCACCTGGCATGCAGGCCCCGTCAAGCCACTGGTGGAATGTGGGAAAGTGACACGGGGGTAGCCAAAGCAGAGAAAGCCATGGAGTTGGCCAGGAGCCCAGCACCAGAAGACTCTGGTGTAGGAGAAAGCAGAGGTTGGTGTCAGGCTGACTACACATTGATTCTAATTCTAATGTCTTTTCAACTGTGGGTAAACCTTGAACATTCTCAGGCTCAGCTTTTTATTTAGAAAAGAGGGAACGAATAATGCCCATCTCATAAGAATTCTGTGCTAAGTAAAAGTAATCATGTTAAAAAAAGGCGCTTCACTGTGCTTAGCATGTAGACATGCTCAGTGTCTGGTGATGACTTTTGGTCTTTGTTATTTTTCAGCAACCTGACCAGACAGACATAAGGTAACAGTGGAACATCCTTCTCAGTATAATGTGTTCTTGTTCTTTAAAGGAGAAACAGTGTGACTTCTGACTGCACTCTGGTTGTTTTCTTTGGTCACTGGTTGCATATTTTGACTTTATAACTAGACTCTTTGTGAATATTTTGGGTAATGTTTAGTCCTATACTGGGACAGAATATGAAAAGACAGTTTTGAATTCAGTGTGTCTGTGATGAGAACACACTCAGGAGGAACCAGTGACAGTTTTAAATATACATTTAGGGCAGGTATCTTTTGTGAACTGATGCTTATGGAGAATTATGTGTCAGTCCCTGCAACATGCATACATTTTCTAATTTAATTCTCATATCACATAAAACAGAAGTTATTAGTACATACTCCTTTTCATGGAAAAAGAGACTTGCTCATAAGGGATTGACACTGGTTGTTCACAGATGTTCTAAATCTTTTGTGCTCCCTTCACAGTTTGACAATTTTGTAAATCCTGCTTCTCCAACAAAAATTTTAGAACCACCACCACTACCACCACCACCACCACCATCATGAAACGCCCACATTTCCAAACCTCCCTAGCTGCCAGGGTGCAGATACATGACTTAGATTCTGCCAGTTAGATGGGAGACATCTAGGGATCCAGACAGGATATGAGGTGCCCACTTCATGGTGGCAGGAAAGTCAGAGGCGACGTGGTTGTAGGTTCATGCAGCGGCAACTTTGTAATGGGAACCATGGTGGTTCTGGGCAATATTTATGAAAGCTCAGACTAAGGCCTCTTGTCCCTGCTTTTCCAGAGAATGTGATTTTTCTAAAATTCCTGAAAAAACTCCCCGATATCTATAGTTCAGAATCTCAACTGAGAATCTGGTTTGGGCCTTGGTCTTTATTTCTCTAAAATTCGTTACACCTGAGAAAAATTATTATCTGCTGCTCATGTCTCCTCCTGCTTTCCTACTGGATTTCTTCTGTGAGACTGCGGCGGGGAGCAGAGCCCAGCAATCTCGCCAGTATCTACCTCCCCAGCCTGGTGACTCTCAAGCTCTGTGCTGAAAAGCCCAGGCAGAGCCATCTCACCAGCTCCTGGTGTCTCTTTCCTGGCAGTTTGTTTCCTATATTTAACAAAATCCCAAGAAGGGTTCCAGGGCTGAGCAGTACAGCAGATTATACCCCATTGTGACCTCCCATCTCGCTTTTTTGGGAGCACTGAGTCACATGAATCACCAGGACCTCTTTGCAAGAAGTTGGAAGAGAACAGCGCTTTCGTGACTTGCCTGCTCTGGCCCCAGCTTCTTCATCTGACCATAGCTCTGAGCTGAGGAGAAGCCGTTGCAGGAATTTCCCAAATGAAACTTTGATTACTGTATAAGCTGGCTGACTCCTTCAGGTGCCCAGTCTTTCTAGTGCCATTTGTTGGTGTCTCTTTAGTATATTTATGGACTGGAGAAATTTGTGATCTCGTTTACCTCCATAACCTTTCAGTTGTGTAGCTAGCCTAGTATTCCCTCCACACAAAATGTCATGCTTGCCTGACGCTTGGAGGAATGTCAGATGTAGAAAGAGAAGTCCGTGTGCAAAACACAGGGAAACAGGCCTCTCTCTGAGTAATTTCTTTAAAAATTTTTCAGTTTGTCTTTCAATTTTTAGCCTGTTCAGAGTTCTACTTATTGTATCAATTTTTGTATTTTATGGTCTTGTGGAAACTTGTCCCTTTCACTGAGTGTTTTCAATGGCATAATTTTACAAGTGTGCAGGTTATTGACTTATAATATAAAACAGTCTCTTGGATACAGTTAGCGACATCTTTGTCCTCCTTTCGCATTTTGTTAATTTATGCCTTTCTCCTTTTCTCAATTAGTTCCAGCAGCAGTTTGTTTCTTTTATTAGTATTTCCAGGGAACCAGGTTTTGTATATATTAATTTTACTATTTTTCTATTTATGTCTACTTTGGTTTATGTTATTTTTTCTGTGTTATTTTCCTCTTTTTTCCCCTAAGATTTCCAAGTGGAATGTTTAGCACCATTATTTTTGCATTTATATTGTAACAGAATCATCTATAGCTTCAATTTTACAAATGAGATCAGCTTTTCCAGGATCCCATAAGTTTTGCTATTTTAAAAAATATTTTAATTATTTTCTAACTTTACAGTCATTATGTTCTGCATTACTTTTCTCATCTATATTATGCAGTACAGCATGAAAGTTAAAAGTGTGACTTTTTCATACAATTGGCTGGGTTAGAAACTCAATTCCTGTACTAATCAACATGTGAGCTTCTTCAGAAATATGTGGTGAAGAATGTGTAGATAATACATATAAACGGTTTTGCTTAAACCATTCTAGATGTGTTCATAGCAAAGTTCCTTTGGGCATACTCCGGGATCTCTGACTCCTTGGGGGTAGTGAGTGTATTGCCTACAGGCATAGGCATCTCAGCAGGTGTACTGTAGCTGCAGGTGTACTGTAAGTAATTTAGGGTGTGCTCCTATACTTGCTGACCTGGGTTCTTTCTTTGAGTTTCCTATTTGTTCACATGCTTTCCTTTATGGGGCACACACTCTCCCAATCTATCCAATTCCTTTTCTTTGCATGGTATGGATTTATCACCCCATAGAGCAGCTTCTTACCATTTCTGTTTTTTTTTGTTTGTTTGTTTTGTTTTGTTGTTGTTGTTGAGTTGTATGAGTTCTTTATATATTTTGGATATTAGCTCCTTATTAGAGGTGTTGTTTGCAAATATCTTCTCCCATTGGGTTGGTTGCATCTTTGTTTTGTTGATGGTTTCTTTTGTGGTGCAGAAGCTTTTTAGTTTGATATAGTCCTATTTGTTTATTTTTGCTTTTACTTTCCTTGCCTTTTAGGTCAAATTCATAAAATTCTCTCTGAACCCAAGGTCCATAAGTTTAGTACTTATGTTTTCCTCTATGCAATTTATTGTTTGAGGTCTTATATTTAGGTCTTTGATCCATTTTGAGTTAATTTTGGTGTATGGTGACAGGTGGCAGTCTAGTTTCATTTTTTTTTGTGTGCGTGGCTTTCCATCCCAGCACCATTTATTGAAGAAGACTTCTTTTCTCCTTTGTATGTTTTTGCCTCCTTCGTAAAAAATTAGCTGCCCATATGTAAGTGGGTTTGTTCTGGGTTCTCAATTCTATTCAATTGGTCTATATGTCTGTTTCTCTGTCGATACCATGCTGTTGGATTACTCTCATTTTGTAGTATAATTTAAAGTCAAGCAATATGATACCTCCAGCCTTGTTTATTTTTTTCAGGTTTGTTTTAACTATTCAGGGTCTTTTGTGGTTCCATACAAATCTAATGATTTTTTGGTCTATTTCTTTAAACAATGCCATTGGGATTTTGATGGGGATTACATTAAATCAGCATATTGCTTTGGGTAATATGACCATTTTAACTATGTTGATTCATCCAATCTATGAACATGAATAGTCTTTTTATTTCTTTGTATCTTTAATTTCTTTCAATAATATCTTGTAGCTTTCAGCATATATGTCCTCCACATCCTTTTTTAAGTTTATTCTTAGCTATTTTATTCTTTTTGTTGCAATTGCAAAAGGAATTTTTTTTAAAATTTCTTTTTCTGAAATTTCATTGTTTGTTTATAGTAATGTAATGGATTTTTGTACATTAATTTTGTAGCCAGCAACTTTACTGTATTTTGTTTATTGTTTCTAATAGCTCTTTGGTGGCGTCTTTAGATTTTTCTATACAAAGAATCATGTCATCGCAAAAAGTAACAATTTTATTTTTTCATTTCCAATTTGGATGCCTTTTATTTCTTTCTCTTGCCAGATTGCTCTGGCTAGGACTTCCAGTACTATGTTGAATAACAGTGGTGAGAGTGGGCATTCTTGGTCTGATTTCTTATCTTAGAAGAAAACTTTCAGTTTTTCACCATTAAGTATGATATAAGGGACGACCGAGTGGCACATTGGTTAAGAGCTGGCTTGGGATGCCAGAGGGCCCCGGTTCAGATCCCACATATGAGGGCCAGTGACACTGCTGTCTACAGCTAAGATGCTGAACAACAGCTCAACTTGGAGCTGGGCTGCCATGAGTCGCTGGCGATGGTGTAGGCTGCAGCCCCATGTGGCAGTGGGTTGCCATGGGCTACCGTGTGTAGCCAGCAGCCAGCATGAGTGGCCAGCAGCCACAGTGAGCAGCCATCCAGAAGCCGATGACTGATCTGCCTTGCCCAGGAAGAGCGCAATGATGGTGTCAACTTGGGCCAGTGAAGCAACGTCCTCCACAACTAGACTGAAGAACAAAACAACAGCAACTTGTCTATTCCCCTTCTCCCAATTCCCCAGTGCTGTTCCCATCCCCCAATTCCCCAATTAAAAAAATCTTTTTAAAAAAAGTATGATATTAGCTAAGGGTTTGGCATATATGGCCTTTATTTTGTTGAGGTACTTTCCTTCTATACCCATTTTATTGAGTTTTTTAATCAAAACACAGTTATAGCAGGGAACCTAAATACACCAATGACAGCTATGGATAGATCACCTAAATAGCAAATCAATAAGGAAATATCCCATATTAGACCAAATGGACATAATTGATATTTACAGAGCCATTCATCCCAGAACACCAGATTATAATTTTTCTCTTGTGCATATAGAACATTCTCAAAGATAGACCATATGTTGGGACACAAAACTAGCCCTAACAAATTTAATAAGATTGAAATCATACCAAGCATATTCTCTGACCACAATGCTTAGAAATTGGAAATCAACTGTAAAAAGAAAGTAGAAAAACCACAAATATGTGAAGATTAAACTACTAAAGAATGACTGGGTCAAAGAAGAAATAAAAGAAGAGATCAAAAGATACATAGAGACAAATACAACATATCAAAACTTTTGGAATACAGCAAACATGGTAATAAGAAAGAAGTTTATATCATTACAGGCCTACTCAAGAAACAAGAGAAATCTCAAATAAACAAACTAACATTACATCTTAAAGCACTAGAAAAAGAATAAATGAAGTCCAAAGTAGGCAAAAGGAAAGAAATAATAAAAATTAGAGCAGAATTAAATGAAATAGAGAACAAAAACACAATAGAAAAATTAATGCAACAAAGAGCTGGTTCTTTGAAAAAAAAAATTGAGAAGCCTCTGGCTAGACTCACTAAAGATAGAAAGGACTCAAAATCAGAAATGAAAGAGGATTTATGACAGACATCATGGAAATATAAAGGACCATACAAGAAAATTCAATAACTTAGAAGGAATGGACACGTTCTTAGAAACATATAACCTTCCTAGACTGAATCACAAAAAACTAGAAAATCTAAATAGGCTGATCAACAGCAAGGAAATTGAAATAATCATCAAAAACCTCCCAAAAAGTAAAAGTCCAGGACCATATGGCTTCACTAGTGAATTCTACCAAACATTCAAAGATTTAATGCTTACCCTTCTCAAAAAATTGAAGAAGAGGCAATACGTCCTAACTCATTTTATGAGGCCAACATTATCCTGATACCAAAACCTGGAAAGGATAACACAAAACAAGAAAACTACAGCCCAATATCTCTGATGAATACAGATGCAAAAATCCTAAATAAAATACTAGTAAATCGAATTCAACAACACATTAAAAAGATAATACATGGTGATCAAGTGGGGTTCATTCCAGGGGCACAAGGATAATTCAACATATGCAATCGATCAATGTTTTTCTTTTTTCTACTGTTTTTGTTATGTGTGCCATGTTTTCTTTGTTCTTAGTAAAGGTTGGAACATAAATATTCTTGTTCCTAACAACTAAAGTGATTATTTGAATACAAAAAGGAGTATTCTTATGTAGTCAGCCAGGTGTGGTAAAATACAATCATTTAAAACTCTTTATGGAATATGAGACGTTCTTGCTCTTTAGCTTATTTCCATAACTTCTTCTTGTTTTCCATTAATTTAATCAGGGACTTAAATTGTTCAACTTTTATTTGATGATTTTGTTTTAAAATTATATAGTATACTTATTATCATATCATATAGCATATTTTTTAGCAAAAGTCCTTGCCCTCTGTTTATGTTCATCTTGATTTTGTTTTTTATTGAATGGTTTGTTACCTGCTCGTCAAAATAGTCTCAGAAGCAATAGTGCTTTAATTCAGCTCTTAATATTCTGGATAATGCTTTCTGCTTTCTGTTGGATGGGTAGGTAATTGGTTGACATATTCCTGAGTTTTAATGTAGAAGCTCGTCTCTCTGCAAGCTTTACTTATCAATGGAAGCTTGACTGAGGCAGTGTAAACATTGGGTCACATTTTTCCTTCAAAGTTTCTGAAAATGAAATTACATCTGTCATAATATTTTGTGTTTCCCCCACCACTTGTTGTTTAAAAAGAGTTGCATTCCTGTTCCTGGAAACCCCTCAGGAAAATCCCTTTATGTAGCCTGAGACCCAGGACATTACCAGGTAAGAGTGTTACCATTTCATAGAAATGGTAAGGATTGGTGGGCTGTCACTGTTGTTTCTTGCCAGGTTCTCTGAAGTCTGTTTCTATAATTGTAACATGGGAGGAGAGCCTGTAGGGTCTGCTCCAAGGCCTTCTGCTTAGAAATCATGATTGCTTGAGTTGTTTTTCTGTCAAAGAATAAGGAGAAACGTTCACTTCATGTACCAACAATAATTTCATGATTGAAAGACAATTGTGGCCAATTTTATTTTATTTTATTTCTCCAAGACGGTGTTACAAAAGATTTGGAACATATCCCACTTGGTTCCCCTCTCTGAGTAGAATCCCTGGGTTCCTAGATAGTCTCCTGCACAGAGACTTAGCTGCAAAGTGTTGGTAACTCTGCTCTCACCTTCTCCTGTCACCAAGGAGACTCCCCAGTTTGGAGGCTCTGAGTCTTCCAAATAAGTAAGGAATCTGCCTCCTGGCTGAGGACAGAAATGTTGCATAGAATATCTGGATATTAATGAATACTAATTTTGAATGGGAACCAAAGGAAAATGACATCCTTTTTAAATTTTTTTCCCAGTGTAGGGAGGCTGTCCAAATACTGGCACATTGTAAAGCAGTTGCCCAAATCAGTGGTTCTTTAACTTTTGTGAGTATGAACATCACCTGGGAAACATAGAAGCTATGCAAAGACCCAGGACCTAGGCTGTCCTGGGCCACTGTACTCTCTCCATTAGTTCTCTGGATGGTTGTGATACATCCCAACTCTGAGAACCACTGCCCTAAATTGGGACATTCCATTCATTTTTTAACAGCTCTCTTACTAATTTCCCCTTTCCTGAACATCACCATGACCTACCTACTAAGTTCTCCTGAGAACCCTCAAAGAGACTCTAATCCTCTTTTTTTTTTTTTCTGGCCTGAAACATACTAAAAAGCTTGTTTGCACCTCCAATTCATCTACATGAAAGAATTTCCAGTGTTTCTCCAGATGTGAATGGCCAAACCTTGTTCTTGTGTATTCTGTCTAGATCTGCTCTCTGTTTTACTTTCCACATTATGCCGCTGGCAGGGGCTCACTGACTCCTGATGATTTTTAGTGACTTTGCTGCCCTTATTGAAAACTTGTTTTCTTTCTCCTTTGGAATTTTTGTTTTCTTTAAGACCTATACCAATGATGTTATTATTCTTAACATCTCACCTGTGTCTGCCACCCCCACAATCTATTCTCATACCAACAGCTAGAATGATCCTTTGGGTGGTAAAAGCACAATGCAATATACACAGATGATGTATTATGGAATGGTACACTTGAAACCTACATAATTTTATTAACCAATGTCATCCCAATAAATTTAATAAAATTTATTAAAGAAATATGTCTCCTCAAATCCTCCAATGATTACTCATGATAAGCTCAAATTCTATTTATGGCTTTGTAATAATCTTGTTCCTGGTTTCTTTCTGTCCTTCTGCCTCAACACTCTCCCCTTCAGTGTAGTAGATGCTTTGATGTGTCACCTCTTCAGGACTGAAAGAATTATTTCCTGCAGGCTCCACACCCCCATGGAAATTGCCCACTGATGGAGAAAGCTGTTTCTTCCAAGGCCAGCCCCTTCCTGCAGCAGCCTGTGGACTACTGGTGGATAAATGGCGTAGAGTCTGGCGACTCTGAAGGGCCATTCCAGGTTGAGAGCTCTGAGTGCCTGCCTTAGTCCTCTGTCAAGATCACATCACGGCCCAACTGTTCCTTTGTTCAATCCTGCTTCTTCCCCCTTCTTTTTATACATGTTGATCCTAAGCATAGTCCGTAAATATACGTCCTGCACTATACCACATCCTCAGAGTCTGTAGCTAGGGATCCCAATTTGCATCAGTTGATCATTTCCTTCAAGATCCTCCATCCTGTTGCTTGGCTTGAACGGTGCCAAGCCTGAGTGTACCTCAGGACCTTTGCATGGATTCTTTCTTCTGCCTTATTGTTCTTCCGTTTGCAATCCTGATGGCTTGCTTTCACTTCCTCTGGTCAAATGCCACCTCATTGAGTAGGCCTTTGTGGCCTCCCTAGTATGAAATAAAAACCTTTTTCTCATGACCTTATTTTATTTTCCATCACTCCTTATGCCCATCTGACAGAAATATTTCTTTTTACTATATCTTCCTCTATCAGTGTGTATGTTCCATGGGAATATTTTATTTACTACTTTTTCCCCAGTGTCTGGCTCATAGCAAGAGCCAAATAAATATTTGTTGAAAAAATGAATAAATGAGTAAATTTGATCTGGTTTCCTGCTCTAAGTCTACAAGTACTTTCTCTTTCCATGCCTCCTATTTGGTTGCAGTTGGATGGCTGGGATTTCCAACTAAAAAGAGCCCATTTTAGATGTGTAATTCACTTGTTGATTTGGTTAGCAGTGTGAAAAGAAGATAGAATTCTTGAAAGAATGGCTAGAGAAGCCCATTTTTCCATGTGAGAACAGGGAAATAGTCTTCTGACTTGTTTCTTTTCCTCCTCATCTTCTTCTTTCTCCTTCTTTTTCTCCTACTTTGTCCTCTAACTTTTCATCTGTATATTTGAGTGATCGTATCTCAAAGCATTGGCCACTGACCTCGGTGTCTACAGTACTTTTGCCTTTAACCTCATCACTGCCTGTTATGTGTGAATCACAAGAGGAGATGCTGAGCCGCCACCATAGTGATCAGCAGCCCCGTGCTTGACCATAGAAGTAGACGTCATCATTTCTGAGCACCGGTTTGTACTGGTGATCTCCTCAATTCACCCAGTCACTGATTTCATACTCATAATCTTCTCTTATGTATTAAAACTCTCCTTTATTAAAAAAAAAATGGATGAAGAAAAAGACTTTACGACACAGTATCTCAATTAAGAGAAATGAAAATTAGTAAGTCCTAAACCCACACTTGTCCTATACTTAATAAAACACTATTTCCCCCTACATAGGAATATGAGACCTGAACATTTCTTTTCCACTGCGGACAGGTTACAGTGTGAAGGGAGCCATCCACTTACCCATCTAATTTCTGGAAGATCTTGATTGTGAAGAGCTGTTTGTAGATCCTGTCAGAGGTGCCCAGGTAAATGAGCAGGGACTGATTCAATTAACTGATAAGACTCTAATATAATACCAGGGATCCAAACCATTTTGTTTGAACACAGAGCATTATGCACAAATAACGATCAGAACGGCTGTCATTTCCTGTTGGTGATATATGAGGATTCTGTGTGTGACAGATTCCAGAAGGTGGCGCCATCCACAAGTAAGGGACATCTGATTTTTAAATGCCAGTGGGCCCTGGTCCTGCGCAGGTAGCAATTTATGAGGAGAAGTCCCTTTAATTGGATGGTTTGAAGAGCAGAGTCCACTCTTTCTGTGTCCAGCAGGCCTTCCCCTTTGAGGAGGTCAGGGCATTCACAGTCTGCTCCTTTCCCTCCACAGTGGAGCGCAGCGGGGAGAACAGCGGCCCAGAGGTAGGACTGACTCTGAAATCCTGGCTTTGCCATTTGTAGTCTGTGTGGCCCTGAGCATGGTACTTAACCTTGGCTTTGCTCAATATAATTTAAGATTAATAAGAACTCTGTCTTCAGGCTCTGAAGATCAAATGAAATAACGTATGCTAAGCGTGTTACATATTGTCAGGTCTGCATACCTAGCCTTTGTTTGAATTAAAAAAAAGGACACAGTTCTGGAGTGATGCTGCCCATCAGACTGGCATGGTGAGTGGAGAGTGGGCTGGACCACAGCCCCCATCCATCCCTGCCTGGGCCGCCGGCCTTTGCGGCCGCCCTGACTCTCCCCTCCTCCCACCATACCGGGGACTTGTGAACCTGGAATTTAGTGCTATAGACAGGCTCATCCTAGATGACTGAACATGGCAAGAGCTACCTCCCAAAGAGGAGGAGGGTGCAATGTTGCTCTTTTGGAGGGAGATGTAAGAGAGATAACCAGCACAATTGAAGACTTAAAATATACAGTTCTTGCGCTACAGAGCCAGAGTGGAAGAAAAATAAAAAGCATGCAAATTGAACAAAGAATTCTTGGAGATCTGAAGTTGAAGCTTAGCCCTCAAAGCAGGAAATTTTACCTGCTTGGGAAATTGGATTTGTTAACCTTTGCGATGTTGAAATTCCTGGGTAACTTAGCAAGGTGTCTAAAATATGGGTTCCTTCTTTCCAGCAGTGCAGCTCTAGCAGGGGGACAGGTTGCTATGGAAACCCTGAAGCTGGAAGTTCCTCCATGCTTTGGAAAGGCTGTCAATTAGATCCATGCACTTGGGGAGTCTAATGAAAACAGACACTTGTCATTTTTCCAGCAGCCATCCACCATTATATACATTTAAAATCCACCCATGGAAAGAAAAGCCTGCGGTTAAGTTTAGCTGTTTATATTAAGAGAATTCCCTTGTGTGGCTTTGACAGGGCAGATTTTTTTTCTCTCCCTCTACATTAAAGGAAAAAAGTAAGGCCTTCTAGTGTTGAGCAGAAACACAATTAAGAGAGTCTCATGGTGGTTCATTCAAGGCTGTTGGAGGGGAGTCTCAGTCCTACATCATATCTGAGGTGGGTGCTATGGGCCGCCCCTTCATAGTTACCCCTTTCAGACTGGGTTCCAGAGCTTTTGGTATTGTGAACCCACAATGATTGACTGATAGGTACTTTTCTTTTAATGGGGCATATCAGAAACGAAACCTTCATTAGACATCATTTTCTTCAAATGTCAGATGCTGAGGAATAAGGAATCATGGTTTTTGCTTAAACTGACTTGTCATTTGAGGCCCAGTGCTGGGACCTGACTCTCGCTGAGAACACAAATCAATAGTCAGCACACAAGCTACAGTCAGAAGAAGAGCTGGTTCCAAGATTGGCTATTACTATTTGTTTTCAATTGAATGTGTGTATTTACTTATTTTTACCCAAACAGGCTATTTTTGAGTTGCAGTTTGCAGATAAACACTTAACTTCTTATTGTGGACACGACTAATAATAAGATAGAGACACTTTAAAAAAAATTTTTTTTAATTGGGATGGGAACTGAGGTCCTGGTGGTCGTGAACAATGTCAGGCACACACAAAGAGCTGAAAGCACCTATTTAATCACGCCTGTCTTCGCCTAACCCATTAGGCAGCCAAATGACAATTGAAAATCCAATTCCCCACTTTGAGAATTAACGACTTGACTTCTGAGTTCAGCGCATCCTACTCTTTTTACTCTTCTTTTAAATGTCAAATCATAAGTAGGTCAACAGGAACCAGTGTTGTTAGTTCTCCAGTTAAGTTCTTTCGTAAGAATGTAGCAAACTTCACTACATTTGCTTTGCAGCAATATTTGAAAATTGCATTTTATGCGTTGGATCTGATTGCTTCTGGTAATTATCACATCGCTGCTTGTGGCAAAGAGGCTAACAATATTGATATGGAAAGACACATATTGCTTGGCCTCACTGATTGAATTGGGAGGGCAGTAATTATACATATCCCCAAAGTACATACATTATGTGGCTCTAGATAAAGATTATGCTAAGGACCCCTTTCTTGGTATGGTAATTAGTACAATAAAAACAGGAAGCTGTAAGCCTGAGTCAGATATCTGTCCCCATAGCTCTCTCCTCTAATATCAAACACCACAGATGTGTGGTTGCAGAATGATTACCCACATTAAATGTAGTGAAATAGGAAGTGTGACCAAATGGTTAGAACACAAAACTTGACATGGGCTCTACCACTAATTCACTGTGTCATCTTGGGAAAGTCACTAAGCCTATCTGGTTATCAGTTTTACCACCAATATTATCAGAGTTGATCTAATTGAGCACAGCTTTTCTTTTTTGATTCTGTATTTCCTTCTTGAATGGGCAGGGAAGACCCCATTCCCACAGAAGACTTGTGTTTTAGCTTAACTATGAGGACATTTGAGGACTAGAATATTTGTGCTGCTTCTGCATACCATTGGCAAGAGTCTACAGACCTACAAGAGTCTCCAACAGCAGAAGTTGTCCAGGCAGTGCACTCACCAACACACTCCTCAAATATTCTTCCTTGTAAAGAAGAGAGAGGCTGCTCTGAGTGGGTCTATCAGTTGTGGTCATAGGATTGTGAAGTTGTGGCAACATGGTAGTAGCTTCCATTCTCTTCAATTTTGTGATTTACTACTTGAAATGGTAGCACAAAATTAGAACCTTGAAAAGAACAGAGGAGTGGTCATCTTCTCTGAACTTCTATTAATGACAATCATTTTATAGAAAATTGTTCCTCTCTGGGCAGCGCCTCCCCTGAGCTGATGCTCTCTGCCAGCAGAAGGTAAAATTATAACAATTACAAACTTGATCTTGGCTGTGACCCTTGCATTGACCCTTGGAAGGAAACGGGATTATGTCTGAGACTGTTATCTCTATAAAGAGACAAGCTGTCTTCAGAATTGCTTTTGAGGCCCCATCCTGTCATCGTGAAACTGCAGTTAGTAATCTTGCCAACATTTTTCAGATTTGGTGCAGATAAGTTTGAACACATTTGGTTCCCTGGTTTCCAATGTTATTTAGGGAATTGGATGATTTAAAGCACTTATTTTCTTTAACTCAATTCTCATCATAATCTATCAACATCACAGTACTTTTATTCTCCATTTCATTTTCCTATGATCCTATTAGTTGGGAGTAACCCAAGTAATATTTTTCTTTACTATGACCTTGTCTCCTCTTTGCCTTGGCTAGAACTCAGGGATTAGATACGTTTCACTAAATCAGAATTCAGCCATCCTCTGACCACCAATTTTCATAACCTGATTTTATTCCTTGATGTTTGCAAGAGGTGAAATGAAGGCAGTTGCTTCTGCTCCATGTAAATGACATTTACAACAATGTCTTTAAATCAGAGACCTGAAATGCCTCTTCAGTTATTGAGGCTGATACTTTTGTAATCAACCACATTCCATGGTGTCCCCTGTGCTGTCTTCATGAAAGTGAGAGTAAGTTTTGGGATTGAGAGAGAGTAAATCCAGCTCCCGGGCCCTAAGAAACATGGTCTCATTGTGACTCCAGTGTGGTGACTCAGCAGAAGTGTAGTACAAGATATGTGAAAGCCATCATTCTCAGAAATGCGGCCATCTCCCATTAGGTTTCCAGGTGAAACGGACATTCCCTGTTGTCATGGAGCCCCTGGCACTGAATGAGCTCACCGGATGTGAAGATGCTGGCCTGTTTCAGGGGCATTTCTGCTTTTGCTGAATTGCTTGCCTCTGTATTGGAAACCTCACTGATCACAGACTAGAATAGGAGGGCTGAATTGACTCTCTTCATTCAAGGTCACGTAAGGAAAGCAGATTCCTCCTGTACAACTTTTTTTACCCTCCATCATAGTAGTGGAGGGAAATACGATAATCAAAGTACCAGTTGTTCAGTTCAATTTGACAAAACACTAAGTGAGAGTCTGCTGTACCCAGAGTAGTGAGATGAAGAGGAGATAAGACAGTCCCCACTCTTGAGATGTCATAACTTGAGTGGATTTGATGTCGGCCACGCCAGACTTAGTGACATGGGCACTGGGGAAAGGAGGAGAGTCAGGGCTGAGATTATGAGAATGAACCAGCTCTGGAATTTTCCTCTCTGAACAGGCAGCTGGCACTGGAATATACTACATAAAAGGAGCTGTAAATACCTTGTATTTAGTATCTGAAGGAATGTGACTCCAGGCCAGGCCGAACATTCGAGTTGTATGGATGGGGTGCCTAGAGTTACATGATTGATCTGTGCAGACAAGGCCCTTGCTACTGGTTGGGGTAGCAAGTCAGGACCCTGATTCCTGAAACAAGGGCGAGTGTGAGTTAAGTAGACTGTCAGAGTTCTATCCACAGAAATAGAGTTGAGACATGGTTGCATTTTTTACATTGTACCGATCACCTCCATTCTCTTTCAAACACTTATTTCACTTGGCTTCTGGGTCATTAAACAACTCGTTTGTTTTTCGTTTTTCTACCTAACAGGTTACTCTTCCCAGTTTCTTTACCAGTTCTGTTACCAGGAAATTATGTACCTAGGCTCTTCATCTTTTTGAAGAAAGAATTCAGTCAACAGACAGTTTTCATGCAGAATAAAACAGCCAGGAATTTATTAGTAAGAGAGTACGCTCTGAGACATGGAGGGGGCTGACCCAAGAGAGGGAAGCAGCCCCGCCTTATGTTGTATGAAGGTGTGTATTTATTTCTCTGGGTAGAATTGCCTCCCCCTCTCCCGTCCCTTATCTCTCTCTGAGTCCTCCCTTCTATGGCATTTAACAGTGCATTCCTTTAATTTAGGGGCGTGTGTAAACACATCCCTTAGGGGTAGTATAAACCTGGAATCCTAATGAGCTAGTAAGCTATTGGTGGTCCTGACAAACGGGATGGGTTTCCCCCTTCTCTGACTTCTAACAACATCTCTTTGATTTAGAAGCATGTGTAAGCCTGGAGTTCTGCTGGGCAGCTGCCAGAAGTCTTGATGCAAGTATGAGTTGCAGCAAGGGGCTTTCTGACAGGGGCTAAGTCTGTCCTTCTCCTGCTCATTTTTATTTATCTGCCTACCTTATCAGTTCCTCCTCCGTTCCTGACCTCATAGTACTGGACTGACTCTGGGTTCAGGGCTTGGTCCTCTCTCTATTGACACTCACCTCTTTATCAAGTCTCTTGGCATTAAATGACATCTACATCCTAACAACATTCAAATGCCCATTTCTAGCTGAGGTCTCTGTTCTAAACTGCAGCTTCACTTATCCAGCAGTTTACTCAACATCTCCACTTGGCTTCTCAAATTGAACATGTCCAACTCAGTACTTATTTCCACATGTTTTGTTTTTTTTTTACAACCTTCCACAGCTCAGTTGATGGCAAATCTGGTCTTCCAGTTTCTAGGGGAAAAAACTTGAGCTCTCTTGGTCTCTCTCTTTCTCTCACATATGACATACATTCTGTCCGGAATGCTATATGCTCTACCTTCACTGCCCCTCTACTAGTACTCTGGGGCGAGCCGTCACCATCTCATCAACATCCTGGATGACACCATTGCCTTTCTAATTGCTTCTTGTCCTGCCCCTCCTGCATGATCAATTTTCAACACAGTAGCCAAAATGATTCATGTAATATCTAAATGAGATCATGACACTTTAAAAGCACTGCAAGGACTTGATTTCATTCACAGTGAAAGCCAGTGTCCTTATGAGGATCCACAGGGTCCAGGCCTTCTAAGACCTCATCCTCTGAGGCCCTATGTTCAGTAGCTCCACTCCAGCCCTCTGGCCCCTCCAGCACCCAGACAGCCTCCTACTCGTCTGCACACTGGTTGCTCCTTCTGCTTTCCTCCAATCTGCGTATGTGCTTTCCTCACCTGCTTCTAGTCTTTACTCAGTTGTCACCTTCTCCACAGGGCCTGCTCAGATGACCCTGTTTTAAGTTGCAGCCTGCATCTACCCTTCCCACCACCATCCTTTGGCAGGAATTCCTGATTCCTAGTAAACTTGCTTGACTTTTGGTTTTTTAGCTGTAGCCATTCAACGTACTATTTTATTTTTTACGTATTTACTATGTTTGTTGTTTATCTTCCCTCCATCCTTCTCCCTCCCCCACAATAGAATGTAAGGTTCATGTGGGTAAGGTTTTTATATTGTTGGTCACTGTTGTATCACAAGTGCATTGAAATGGGTCTGGTAAATGATGGGCACTCAATAAGTTTGTTGAATCAATAAATCCAGCAATCCCATGCTTTCTCAATAAGTATATCACTTTCGAATACTGGAAAATTCAGAGTTTTAATGTGGAAGGAAGTGGTCAATGGATTCTTAAACCACTTGTTGGTTTTACTCAGTTCTAGAATATATTTCATCATATTCCACTGCAGAATTTAGATGTAATAAAAATGATAACATCAGTCCCCACCATCCATGAGAAAAAGAGGTACTCAAATACTTGGGAAGAGCCAGGCTTTTCATAATCAAGTGGGCTGCACTACATTTTGATCTTCTTAGGAATTCCAGGGTATGTTATTCTCCACATTAAACATTAGCTATTTCAGCTCTGACATGCTTGGTCAGGGCATGTGAGATAACTGACTTTATCGCTAAGCCATGCCAGTTGAGTAAGCCACCTGAAGTCATAGCAATCGTTTTTGCTGGCATTATCAGTGCAACGAAAAAACTGCTTTTATCACATCTTTCATTTTGAAGACTTAGGTGTGCATTTTTCTCCTTGGAAAATGGAATTATGTATTATTTCTTCATGTAGAACACTAAAAAGTCATGCATTCAGGCCTTGAGATGATCAAATCCATATTTTGTTCAATAAAGAATCAAGATCAGGAAATAATATTAACCCCAACTCTTTAAGAATATAGCAAAATGAAGATTGGTACTTAGGTGCAAATTCTTGGGTGCTCCAGCACACCTAGGGGCACTCCAGTGGGGATTTGCACATACACAACACTTGCTAGTATATTTAGGTTTTTGATGCTCTCAGGAATGCCTTTAATTATTATTAGCTCTTTGGCAAAAAGAAGATGATTGATTCTGATAGCTGCCCTCTATACCAGAACCTGCTCTATCTTTTTATATCCTTCTTGGAGCAAAGGCAAACAAACAAAAAAAGACATTGGCGATGGCTTTGCAATATAAATGAAAGGGGAGATGAAAAAGGAACAGGCCCTCCTGAACTCACGTTCAGCTTTTTCCTGTGAAAACATTTCTGTGATTCCCAGCAGTTCTCTCAAGACTGGATGATAAAGATTGCATTGTAGATGTAACAGTCTTAATTAGTAAAATTGACAAGAAAATACTTATCTCTTTATATTGAATGACAGGAAAACACAACTTAGGGAATTTGTCACTTATGATTGAACAGAATCACATTTTAGTCTTACATATTTGTCTCAACCTGATTAGTTCACAGGCAGCTTTTTGTTTAGCTTCCTGGATCATGAATATTCTGAATTCTTAGCTGTTCTTATCAGCAAAGAAAAGCAATTTTGAACATGGGGCTTGAACAAACAAAGTACTTTAGACTCTTTATAATTTCCCTACTGTAGAAGCTAATTCTCTGCTTAAAAGGGAAACTCACTATTTTTTTATTTCATATTATTCTTGATTAAAAGAGGGAATTTTAAATTTTATTTCCTTATTTTTTAAGGAGGGGAAGACATATTTCTAAATTCCACAATACCAGTTCTGAAACATCTTTTCTATTCATATTATCTCTTAAAATAATAATTTATTCAAACACCTATTTCTTCTAAGAGAGCACAAATATTTGTCAAGCATTTCTCTACTGTAAATACTACACATATATACTAAGAGCCAATTTATCCTTTGCAAGTCATCAGTTTCACCTAATAGTAAAGATGCAGATCTACTATCATATGTGGTGTTATTTGCTACAGAAAATTTACCAAAAGCCTGTTCTGATTCTTTATGAATTAATGACATAACATTTGTTATTAATTCTATGTTAGTCACAAGAGTCTTATCAATAAGTAGCTTGTAACTTTTTTCCTTATATGGAATAGAACTTTAAAAAATGCCTCTTTTAATTTAAAAATAAAACAAACAAAAAAAAGGTCAGGATGCAAAACCTTTTTTTAAAAAAATGCCTCTTTTAGTCTCTTAGATGACTTAAGTGACTAAATTAATTTGGGGGCACTAAGCGTTATTTTTATTATTCCAGAGAAGACATTGGTCCTTTGAAAATAAACCACAAGCGTTGATGACTTTATGTTACTACTAGCTGAGGTGTTCTCACAGCAGCAGCATGGTTTTTCTGGGTCCCTGTGAGCTGAGGAAGGAGAGGGCTGCAGATGACTGGCACAAATTCCTTTCTACCCATTGATGATGATGTAGTCTTGCAATTGCAAGCTTTGCCAAATTTGCTCAGGAATTAGGAGAGTGTCATATTTATAATATTTTCTTCAAAAAAAGGGGAAAAGTTTCTCAGTGTATATTTGTCCAGTGTGGTAATGTAAGTCCAAATAAAAAAGTGACAAAATCAAGAATTGGCCACCTTGTGCTTCTGCCTGGGCCCTACCCAACTTGCAAGTGTCAGCAGAGACTTAGGACCCGAGAACAAGCCATGTCTGTTTGTGTCCAGAGCCACTGCCATGCTTCTGATGATGTCTGTATCCTTTGTCAAAAAGTTAGGAATTTATATAGGTGTACGGGTGTACATACATGTGTTCTCTACCCACAAATTCAACACCTATTTCCAGAAATGGAGTAACACACCAAGGATTAGGAGTTAATGAAGTGCTTGCTTCAATCAATCCAAATTTCAGATATTTATCATTGTATTTTCTAGTAATATTTTAATTTCTAGGTACTTATGCTAAATCACTGTGGGTTCAGATTCACTTGTCCCACCACATAGAGTTAGAGTCCCACTTAAGTCCCCTCTTTTATTTGTATTTACAACATCAGTGTGAGTAGTATTACATTTTCAAACTCATCAATGGCTTTATTGAGGTAACTTGATTTAAAAAAAACTGCAGATATATAGAATGTATAATTTGATAAGTTACATAGTTGTATATACCCAGGAAACCATCAAGAAACCATTTTACAGTCAAGATAATGAACGTATCCATCACCTCCCAGAGTTACTATGTGCCTGTTTGTAATTCCACCTTCCAGGTCTCAAACTCTCTATCCCAGGCAACCACTGATCTGCTTTCTGTTATTGTAAATTAGTTTGAATTTTCTGGAATTAAATATAAATGGAATCATATAGAATGCACTATGTTTTTGTCTGGCTTCTTTTACTCACCATAATTATTTTGAGATTCATCCATGTTGTGTGTATTTCATTTTAAAAATGAAAATGTATTTGTAATTTTCCCCCCTATTTTTATTGACAATTAGTATTTCATCATATAGATATACAGCAATTTCTTTATCGTCTTGATAGATATTTGTTTCCAGTTGGCTACTACAAAAAAGGCAATTATTTAACATTAATGTACAAACCTTTGGGCACATGCTTTAATTTCTCTTGGGTAAATACTTAGGAGTGAAATGGTTGCATCATATGGTAGATGTATATTTAACCTTTTATGAAACTGCCAATCTGTTTTACAAAGTGTTTGCACCCTTTATATTCCTACCAGCAGTGAATGACAGTTACAATTGTACCACATCCTTAACAACAGTTATTATGGTCAGTCTTTTAATTTTTTATTTTCTAATAGTTGTAGAGTAGAATCTTATTGTGTTTTTAATTTGCAATTCCCTAATGACTAATGATGTTGAGCTAATGACTGTTGACTAATATGTATGCACTTCTTTACCATCATATAACTTTGTGTTTTTTTGTTTGTTTGTTTGCTGGGTTTTTTTTTGGTGAAATAGCCATTTAAATGTTTGGCCTATTTTGAAATTTTAAATTATTTCCTTTTGTTTTAGAGTTTTTTCATATATTCTGGATGTAGTTTCTCTGATTTTTTCTCTAGTGTTCTTTTGTTATCTATTTTTTTTTTCATGGAGTAACTGTGAAACTTTTACTTAAAATACAGGGAGACACACCTATTCTCTTTTAGACAGTAGAGTTGCTCTAGATTTGGATATAGTGGGATCCTGGGCTCCCCCACTCTGTTGGTGACTTGCCCAAATATTTCTGCCATTGCTTGAGTCCATATCCTCAGTCTCTTGCTTGCATTGCTAGAACCACCTCTTGTTTACCTGTCTGCAGTCTTCACTGCTTTGGTCCATTCTTGACTTCTGTTATCTATTTCAATCTATTTTTTACTCTTTTGCTTGCTTTGTCTTTAAATTGTTCTTCTTTTTTTGTTTGTTAGGATAGACGGCATGGTCATTGAACTGAGAACTTTCTTTTCTTTCTTTATTTTTTTAATTAAAGTTTATTGGGGGTGACAAATGTTAGTAAAATGAAATAGGTTTCAGGTGTACAATTCTGTAATACATCATCTATATATCACATTGTATGTTCACCACCCAGAGTCAGTTCTCCTTCCATCACCATATATTTGATCCCCTTTACCCTCATCTACCATCCCCCCATCCCCCACTCTCTGGTAACCACTAAACTATTGTTTGTGTCTATGAGTTTTTGTGTCTTCATTTGTTTGTCTTGTTCCTTTGTTGTTTTCAGTTTTATATACCACATATCAGTGAAATCATATGGCTCTCCACTTTTCCTGTCTGACTTATTTCGCTTAGCATTATAATCTCAAGATCCATCTGTGTTGTCACAAATGGCAGTATTTCATCTTTTCTTATGGCAGAATAATATTCCATTATGTATATATACACCACGATTTCTTTATCCAATCATCTATCAAAGGGCATTTTGACTGTTTCCATGTCTTGGGTACCATAAATAAAGAGGCAATGAATATCGGAGCACATATATCTTTATGGATAAATGTTTTCAGGGTTTTTGGTTAGATACCCAACAGAGGGGTTGCTGGGACATATGGTAATTCTATTTTTAATTTTTGGAGGAATCTCCACACTGCCTTCCATAGCGGCAGCACCATTCTGCATTCCCAGCAACAATAATGTAAGAGAATTCCTTTTCCTCCACAGCCTCTCCCACACTTGTTATTATTTGTCTTGTTGATGATAGCCATTCCTACTGGTGTGAGGTGATATCTCATTGGGGTTTTTATTTGCATTTCTCTGATGATTAGTGATGTTGAGCATATGTATATTGACCATTTGTATGTCCTCTTTGAAGAAATGTCTATTCAGATCCTCTGCCCATTTTTTTAATCGGATTGTTTGTTTTTTTGTTGTTGAGTTGTATGAGTTCCTTACAGATTTTGGATATTAGCCCCCTTATCAGAGATGTTGTTTGCATTTTTTTATATCAGTGGTTAGTGATTATAAACTACCCCTTCAGTGCTGACTTAGTTGCATTCCACAACTTTTGATATGTTGTGTTTTCATTATCATTCCGATCAAAATACAAATTTTCCAATTTGATTTCTTCTTTGACCTGTGAGTTATTGTTCTTTTTTGGGGGTAGACAAATCCATGAATTATTTAGAAACACAATTAAGAGAGAATTAAATGTAAATATAAATGAGGAAATAAGCACTCACAGTAGGACTTGCTGTGGAGTGCTGGTCAGTGTGGAGTCAGGGAGGGACTGAACAGAAAGATTGGAGTGCGGTGGGTCCCAGTAGTGGTGAGCCCTGATAAAGTTATTTCTAGAAGGAGGGTTTACCACAAGAGAAAAACATATACAAACTGGTCTGAGTCTTCATAAGTTAGAATATTGGTTACTGGAGAGTTGAAAAAAGACTAAAAAATGTGCAAAACCAGAACAGAAGTCCTGGGAAGACTCTGCATTTTCAGGTGACTTGAAATGGGCCAGCATCACTGGGTGGCTTGGTGGTAAAGACAGGAAGGAAGCAAGCAGACGAAATAAACAATCCTACACAAATGAAAGAGGATTGATGAATTGGAAGACACTCTAACCTCTGTTTATGATTCTGTGCCCAAAGAAATTGTACTCTCCGTACTAAGAGAGAAGGATGCTCTTGAACTAGGAAATCCAATAGACTATACAAAAGTATTAACCTCCCTACATAGAAGGATGACAATTGATGATCTAGAAAAATATAAAATATTTTAAAATGAAAGAAAATGAAAAGCAGCATTCATACAAAGCATTTTTAAATAGAAAATAAAAAGTGAGAATCACTATTATTAAGCTAATGAAAATATTTCCCTAAAATGAAAGGAAAACAGTAACACAATGTTCTCTTACAAGAATTAAGTACTATTAAACAAACATTTGTAGACATTAAGGAACACCTTTATTCAATATTTAAAAATTTGATTCAAAGTTGAAAACTAATAAGGAAAATGAAACAAAAACATTTTTAAAAAATGAAATGACAACTCAGGAAATAATTTGAAGATAAAGGACAAATAATGTAAGAAATAAAGACTAAATTAAAATTGCCTAAAGTTTAATGGACTGAAATAATAAAACAGAAAAAAAGAAGTAAATACAATTAAGGAAGAGGTTAGAAGAATCAGAAAAAATAGTTAAAAAGATAAGCAAAGAAGATCCAAAATACCTATGTATTGGAATCTCTGAAAAAGAAAAACAAAATATGGAATAAAACTAATACTTAAACTACAATCCAAAAAAATCTATAAATATAAAATATCTGTATATATCAAAGTGTTACACTGTATGTTTGGAAAATTGATCAGTAAAGATCAGCTCTGGGAGTTATCTTGGTGAAACTTTAAAGATAAAGAAAAAAAAAAAAACACTCCTCTGGGCCTCCAGGCAAAAAAAGATCACATAGTTGACAAAGGAAAGAGTCTGGGTGGCATCAAACTTCTTTCCAGAAACCTACAAACAAGAACAAAGGAAGCATCATTTTCAATAAATGAAAGGAAAGAAAGTGATAGCCAAGGACTTATGTCCAGAGAAACTGTTTTCCATGTATCAGAGCTATTAAAAGCAATTTAAAACATTTAAAAAACTCAGGGGATATTTTACACAGAGAGCTTCCCAAAGAATCTGTGAGAGATGAGCTTCATGTCCACTAAGAGTGACTGGGGAGCTCTGACAAAAGACGAGTGAGGACGGCGACCATTGAGCCACTTCCGCTGGGCCCTTGCCTGGGGAAGGTCCAGGCTCTGCTCTGCCTGCCCTCCACATTAGTTTGACTTTCAGAAATGCAGCCCAATGGGCAGACCTGAGATCAACCAGGCTGAGATGTTTTCTATGTGAGTGCAGCCTGTATGTGACCTGCAAAATCTTAAAAAAACAAACTGAAAATACATTGCTCATTTCAATAGGAAAATATGTTCTTCATGGATTCCTTCCCCAGTGTGGCTGCTTCAGATAGCAGATAACCAAATGACAGAAATGAAAGGCAAAAAAGGGCAGGTGACTGCAGTCTGCCCATGAGAATCTGCAGTGGAGAATTTACGAATTTGAGTCATACAGACTGGAGCAGACTGCCTTGCACTGAGGAAACAGTTAAGAAGGTGAGAAGTTCTAATTGTTTTCAGCATTCTTCCCATGAGAATTTGAATGATTCCATTGCTTGACAAAGACAGTGTTCTGTGCCCTTCTGTATTATGATAAAATGGGTAAGGGGATGTATTCTTTGAATTTCATAAAGACCCTAAGCCCACATAGCGTCCTTGATGCCAGTAGCAGGGTATGGCCATCCCTGGATGGTTTAAAGAGTTTCTTTCCTCTGTTTACATTCCCTGTGAAATAAACCCTTGCTATTCAAAGTGTGTCTGGTACCAGCCACACTGGCATCAATGCAGAGCGTGTTAGAAACGCAGAAACAGTCTGCATTTCTAAAGTGTGTCGCAAACTGGAATACACATAGAAATTACCTGGAGATCCTGTTAAAAGCAGAAAATATGGTTCAAAACTGGGGTGTGGGGCCTGAGATTCCGCATTTCTAACAAGTTCTCAAGAGATTTCAATGTTTCTGGGTTTTGCACCACACTAGATCACTTATACTCAGTCTCCTTCCAGAATGGGTTTGTTGAAGGAACCCTTTCTGATATCCCCTGGAAAACTAGTGTCCTGTGTTTCCCCATACATATCTAACAAGAGCAATAAGGAATCATAAATGGGGAGAATCTCCTGCTAATCTCCTGAGGACCCAGGACTGGGTTTTGTCTATAGTGGTTATTTCTAGACCAAATTTCCCTTTTCTAGTCTTTTCAGGAAATCTCATAGAATCATGAATCACAGTTACTCAATTTTGTCTTAAAATTTTTAGTGCACTCTTTCCCATTATATAAATCCAAGAAAAGGGCTGGCTCTTAATCTGTAGGTGAATTTATTTTTCAAGAAGTAGCAATATCATATAATCAAATTCAATAAGCTAAAAACAGTCCTACATGGTCTTGATTGTTCATCATCATCCCATGGGCTTTTAAAAAATGCAGTTTCCTAGGCCTCACCTCAGAGATAAGAATCACAATGGGAACAGGCAGTAGGTATCTGTATTTTTTAAAACTTCATGGGTTATTTGAATGCACAGCCAGTTTGAAAACACTACTCCATACAAGTGATTCCCCTAGAGTTCTAGGACATGGTGGTACAAAGCCAAATAAACAAAAAATGGATAAAAGAATAAGAATAGTGGAGATTCAAACAACCCAATTAACAAACTTTGTCTAAATGCAGAAACACAGAACTGTATACTCAGTACTGGGAAAATAAGCATTCTTTTCAAACACATATCATTACCAAATTGTACACATGCTAGGATATTAACTAAGTTTTAACAAATGTAAAAGAGTGATTAGTATTTACATCATATTTTCTATTACCAATATTATTATGTTAGGTTTCAACAACAAAAAACAATTTTTACTAAAAAAACCCCCAAAAAACATGTTACATGTTCAAAAATTAAAAACATACTTCTAAACAATATATAGGTCAAAGATAAAATCATAATAAATGTTAGAAAATGCTTAGATTGGAAAAACAATAAAACCACTAAATATTTAATTTTGTGACATAAAGAGAACTGGTAATTCAAGATCAGATTAGGAAAAAAGCCTGAATATCTGTAAACTAAGAATCCAGCTTCAGAAATGTGAAAGTGAATAACATTGGATTCAGAGAGAATTTTATGAATTTGACCTCAAAGGCAAGGGAAGTAAAAGCAAAAATAAATGAGTGGGACTATATCAAACCAAAAAGCTTCTACCCAGCAAAAGAAACCATTAACAAAACAAAGAGACAACCAACCAAATGGGATAAGAAGATATTTGCACACAACTCCTCTAATAAGGGGCTAATATAAAAAATATATAAAGAACTCATACAACTCAATATCAAAAAAAAAACAATCCAATTTAAAAAGGGGCAGAGGACTGAACAGATAATTCTCTCAAGAAGACATACAAATGGCTAACAGAGATTTGAAAAAATGCTCAATTTCACTATCTATTAGGGAAATGCAAATCAAAACTACAATGAGATACCACTTCACACCTGTTAGAATGGCTATTATCAACAAGACAAGTAATTAGAAGTGTTGGGGAGGTTATGGAGAAAAAGGAACCAACCCTCATACACTGTTGGTGGGAATGTAAATTGGTACAGACATTATGCAAAACAGCATGAAGTTTCCTCAAAAAATTAAGAATAGAATTACCATATGACCCTCTTCTGGGTATCTATCCTGAAAATTTGAAAACTTTTATCCATAAAGATATATGTACTTCTATGTTCATTGCAGCATTACTCAGAGTGACCAAGACATGGAAATAATCAGTGTTCTTCACTAGATGACTGATAAAGATGTGGTACATATATGCAATGGAATATTAGTTGGACATAAGAAAAGATGACATACTGCCATTTGAGACAACATGGATGGATCTTGAGGTTAGCATGCTAAGTGAAATAAGTGAGACAGAAAAAGTCAAGAACTATATGACTTCACTCATATGTGGGATATAAAACTGAAAGCAACAAAGAAGCAAGACAAACAAGCAAAAACACATAGATACAGCCAACAGTTTAGTGGTTACCAGAGGGTAAGGGGGGGATGGGGCTGTCAGAAGGGAAAAAAGAGGATCAAATATATGGTGATGGAAGGGGAAGTGACTCTGGGTGGTGAGCACACAATGTGATATATAGATGATATATTATAGAAATGTACACTTGAAACTCATATAATTTTACTAACAAATGTCACCCCAATAAATTTAGTAAAAATTAAAAAAAGCTAAAAAAAAAGAAATATAATGCAAATGCAAAGTTGGTTCTTTTAAAAGATCACTTGAAAATATTCAGAAACTTCAAATAAATCCAGAAAGGGAAAAAAGCAATATTAAAAATAAAAATAGGTCATGCCTAAATGTAGGACAGAGATAAAAATGAATAAGGCAATTCATAAATGGGATTTGTCTATAAATTTTAAAAATTGAAACAAAATTAAAAGAAAATATAATTGATTATAACTGAACCAAGAAAGAATAAGTCAACAAAATTAAACCAATCTCTAAAAAATTTATCCATGAAACAACAGAAAATAATAACAACAAGAAAAAAGACAAAAGACATTTTACATTTGAATTCTAACACTGAAGTAACAGACAATTCTAACAGTATATATATTCTATTAAATGACATAATCTTATTTTATAAGAATAATAACACTATATGAGGATAGTATATGAAAGAAAAGTATAGGCCAATCTCACTCATGAACATAGATGCAAAAATCTTAAAATATTTGTTAAATGAATCCATAGTACATAAAAAATATAATGTATCATGTCTGATATGAATTATCCAAGGAAAGTATGGGTGATTTAACATTAGAAAATTAGTACTGGGATTTCTGATCAAATGGTGGACTAGATCAATGCTGTGCTTGCTTCCTCTCATGACCACATCAAAATTACAACTAAACAATAGAACTACCATTGAGAATTGCCTAAAGTCCAGCTGAACTGAAGTCCTGTAACTAAGGATATACAGGAGAAGCCACCTTGACACTGGTAGGATGGGAGCCCAAATCAGGCTCCCCATCCCAGGGTTCCAGTGCCAGGAAAAAAAGCCCCACAACTTCTGTCTATGGAAACCAGCGGTGATTGTGGCTGAGTGAGAGGAAGGCATTCCTCTTAAAGGGCCTGCTCACAGATTTACTCACTGATGGACTCACTCGCTCTGAGTTCCAGTGCTGGTATAGCAGCTGAAAGGTGCCACAGGCATACAGGGAGAAATTGAGTTGTCTGGCTCCAGGGAAAGAGCTGGAGGGGCAGCTTTCTTCTAAAAAGAAGTGCTGGCAGAAGCCATTGTTCTTTTGTTGAGCCCTCCACTAACTAAGCATGCAGACTCAGATGCCTACCATATCTGAGTCTCCATCAACTTAGCTGACATCATTTGCCTCACCCTGGTGATTCCCTGAGATTCTACTCCATCCAACTTGCAGGTCCACCCGAGTCACTTCCAGTGACTTTTCTATACAAATAGCCTGTTTTGGCTAATACTTCAGACTGTCCTGAAATCTCTCAAAGTTTCACAAAACCCAAAAAGCAACATTTGGCCTAGGCATGCCCTTTACTTCTTGCTAAGTAGCCCCAAGCACAGCCCTAAGGGAAGCCAGTCTTGGTTCACAGCTGAGCCTCTCCCAGGCACCAGCATGGGTGGCAGCCATGTGTGGATATATTTTTTTTACTATTAAATTATTTTTTATTATGAAATACACATTTTTTAGAATTAGTTTCTGCTGTACAACACAGTGCAATAGTTATATTTTTTACCCCTCAAAGTGACAAACCCCCTCCCCCAATCTTGTGGCTCATTCCTGGTGGCCCAGGGAAGGGCATACGCTTCAGCTAAACTTGGCCTCAGGCAGGGCCCCTTCCAGGAGACCCTGGGGCTGGCATGCCTATGGCAAACTTCAGACCAAGCCAGAGCACCAATAACTACATATCTATCAACAATTACTTTAAATGTAAATGGACTAAATGCTCCAGTGAAAAGACATAGAGTGGCTAGATGGATAAGAAAACAAACCCTTACATAAGATGCCTACAAAAGACTCACTTCAGATTGAAATACCTACACATACTGAAAATAAAGAATTGGAGAGAGATATTTTATGAAAATGTAAACAAACAAACAAAGAACATGGGATATCAGTACTTATACCAGACAAAATAGACTTTAATAAGGCCTATAATAAGAGACAAAGAAGGACCCAGTAATTTCACTTGTGGGTATTTATCTGAAGAAACCCAAAACACTACTTTGAAAGCAACTGTGCATCCATATGTTCATTGCAGCATTATTTACAATAGCCAAGAAATGGAGGCACTCTGGGTGTCCATCAATGGATGAATGGATGAAGAGGAGGTGGTACCGATATACAATGGAATATTACTCAGCCATAAAAATAATAAAATCTTACCATCTGCAACAGGATGACTGGACCTAGAGGGTAGTGCTGGGTAAAGTAAGTCAGACAGAAAAAGACAAATGCCATATGGTTTCACTTATATGTGGAATCTAAAGAACACCATAAACAAATAAAACAGAAACAAACTCATAAATACAGAGAACATTTTCATGATTGCCGGATGGGAGGGGGTGGTGGGAGTGAGTTAAAAATGGGAAGGGATTAAGAAGTACAAATTGGTAGTCACAAAAAGTCATCAGGATGTAAATAAAGTACAGCACAAGGAATATAGTCAGTAACATTGTAATAACAATGTATGGTGTCACATGGTTACTAGATTTATTGTGGTGATCACCTCATAAGTTATATAAATATCTAATTGCTATGTTGTACATCTAAAACATAATATTGTATGTCAACTTGTAACTGAAAAATAAAAAAGAAATATATACAATTTTGTTGAATTTCAGCAAACATTATTGTTGTATTTCAGCACATTAAAGAACTAAAGGAGAAAAGCACATCAGTAGATACAGACATCCACAGTGTTTCATGTGCATTTAATAATAAAAATTCCTAGAATACTGGAAAATAATAGTAATATAAAGAAACTTCCTGAATCTGGTAAAGGGTATCTATCAACAATTTACTGCATATAATGTATTCAGTGGTGAAAGTCTACAGTCATTCTCTTTAAAATCAGAAGCAATATAAGGAGTTTTTGACTTGTTCTGGAAGCCCTAGCCAGTGTAGTAAGACAAGAAAAGAACAAAAAGTTACAAAAGTAGAAGAAAACTTTATTATTCACATATGATATGAATGCAAATATAGCTAGCCTTAAATATTCCATAGGCAAATATTTATAAATAATAAAAATGATTTTGAATTTTGTGACACAAATTTTATATTCAGAAATAAATTATATCTCTATACACTAGCAATAAAGAATAGAAAATGTCATTATTTTAAAAGGTGAATTTAGCAAAAGCAACCCAAAATACAATGGACCAAAAAATATATTTAACAAAAAGTACACAAGATCTCTATTGAGAAAATTATAAAATTTTATTATTTTAAATAAAATTTAAATTGATGAAGAGATATTCTGAGTTCATGGAAAGGGAGACTCATTAATTTTAAAATGCTAGTTCTCCCCCAAATGACCCATGGATTCTTTTTTATTTGAACAATAATCCTAACAGAGTTTTTCTTGGAACCTAACAAGCTGATTATTAAATTTATTATGTCAAGTAAAAACAGAACACTCTTCAGGAGGAAAAAAAGTTGATGAAAAATGCCCTAGTGGATATCATGACTTGTTATAAGGCTATAAGGGTTATTAGTTAAGGGATTGACAATTAAAACAATAAAACAGGACTTAGAGTCCAGAAATAGAAAAACTTGAACTATGGTGGAGCCAGTATTGCAGATTTTTATAAAAGAAAACTAAACAATTGTTTTGGGATAGGTGATTATATATATGAAAAATGAAATTGGGTTAATATTTTATAGTTCACAAAAACCAACTCTAGATGGATTAAATAGTTTAATCAGAAAGGAAAGGCTTACAAAATTTCTAGTGAGAAATATAAGAAAATATTTCCATGACTTTGCGGTAGAGAAGGATTTCTTAAGCACATAAGAAGCACAAACTGTAAACTTGGTAAACTTTACTATAATAAAATTGAGACCTACTCATCAGACCATAAAGAGGGAGAAAAGTTATAAACTGAGAGAAATTATTTTCTATTGATATAACTAACAAACTGTTGGCATCCAAAACATACAAACAGTTCCCTAAACTCAATAAGAATTAGACAAAGAGGTACACAGAATAAAACAAGGAACAGGAGACACAAATAGTACAGAAGAGGAAATGAAAACAGCAATAAATCTATGAAAACATACACAAAGTCATTAACACCAAGGAAATACATATTAAATGCAATATAAGATCATTTATATCACCCTGAATGGCAAAACTTAATGTCAAATGATACAAAGATGTGGGGCAGTGTTAATTCTTATAAACTGTTGGAGGAAGGTTGATTTGGTAAAACTGCTTTGGAAAATATTTTGGAATTACCTAGTGAGGCTGAAGATGAACATTTTCGATGACCTGGGCATTCTTTATAGCACAGAGACACTCTAATGCATGTGTAAGAGGAGCCATGGACAAGAATGCTACCTAGCTGTGCTATTTGTAATCTCTGGAAGCTGTAAACACATGTCAGTTAAGAGGAAAATGGAAAAATAGTGTCGTAATCATACAAAGAAATACTACAATACTATAACAATACAACAGTGAGAAATAAATAGATCACGTAGATGATTCTCAAAAAAAATGAAAAAAGGTTCAGAAGAACTCATTTTGAATAATACAACTTTTGAAGATTAAAAAAATAATAAGAGCAAAAAAATATTAGAATATTAGGATAAATGCACATGTATAGAAAAGGAAAGAAATGACAAAAATTCAGGAATGTGATTACCTTTAGGTGGGAAAAAGAAGGATATAATTTCAGATTTTCACACAGAACATTTGGAAAGTTCCATATCTTAAATTGCATGGTGAATTCACAGGTATTTAAATGGTATATTGTATATCTTACAAATAATACATTAATTAAATGTATCAAATTATCAAATATATGATAATAAAATATTTGAAATGAATTAGTCAACCTAATATGTTTTTAGGTATTAAACAAAACAAAACAAAACAAAACCACGAACAGCTGCTCCAAAGCTAAGGCAAAACTTTGTGTTATCCTAATTCTTGAAGCAGCCAGAATGAGTCAGTCTAATGTTCTTGTCCTCACGTAGGAAATGAATCCATTAAGCATCCGTAGTCAAGGCCTTGAACAACTCACATTTAGTTACAGCCAATAGATTGGTATCTTTTTTCATCTTATCCAACCTCTCATCTGAATTTCTCCTTCCTAATTAATTTCCTGAGATGTTTTCTATTGTGGCTTCTAAGCCATACTCGCTTGGTTTTTCTGTTGCCTTACCATTTCAGGAAACTTTGCTGGCTCCCTTTATCAGCCATGGAAAACAGAAACCACATGAGGTATTTCAGCAGAGAGAATTTAATATAGAGAACTGTGTACACAGGTGTTAGAGTCCTAAGAAAGCTAAAAGGGAAAACAGAAACACGACCTGCAGGAAGCAGTTACTGCCCCAAGAGCTGGTGAACACATGGGAGATGTAGGGGTTACCAGAGTTACCATCTCAGAGAAGGGATCCTGCAGACCTGGGGCAGAACCTTTTGAGCAGCAGATATCCTCCAGCCAGTGATGATACATCAGCGCTCAGAGAAGAGCCTGGCAGAGCTGGGCTGCAGCACTGGGGAGTGAGTATTGCTGGTTACTGCTCACACCTCAAAGAGGACCAACATTTCTGGACGCTGGAACCATCTATTGCTCTCTGAAACCATAAGGGCTGCAGCTGAGGCAACACTGACAGAAATAGCAAACACACAGGAAACAAACAGGAAGGAACAATCTTGTCTCCTTTTTCAGCTGGTCTCTTAGTTTTCTTCTAGTGCTTCCCATTGGCAGAATCTAAAAGAAAACTGGCTGGCCAAAAAGAAATTTTATTTTCAGGGTTTCTAGCTCCAGCATCACACAGTAGAATATCAGGGAATGGATTTGAAGCTGTGAGAACATAGCTTAATGACAATCACTCTTTACCTGTCTTTAGGTTTCACGTATTAGGGAACCTCAGAGCTTAGTCCTTGGCCCGTGTCTTTTCCCATCTATGCTCTTTCTTCATGGAATCATATCCGGGCTCATGCTTTCTAAATCAGATAAAACCAGATTTCTCCAAAATTTGCTTCTCCAGCTTTCCCTTGAGTTCCAGACTTGTACATATTATCTACATATTTGACAACTCTAATTGGATGCTCAAAAAGCAGTTGCAAACTCAATACTTGCAAAATAGAGTTCTTGTTGTTGCAAACTTGTTTCCCACTAGTTTTTCCTCTTCCCCAGTTCATATATCCCCACCATTCACACAGTTGTTCAAGCAAGAAACCCAGGCATCATTTTTGTTTTCTTCCCTCATATCACCCTTTCCCCATAATCCAACCCACCAAAATTCTTGAGGTTTAACCTCCAAAATACATTTAGACTCCCTGACCTTCACCCAACATGCCACAACTGTGACACAGATTGCTTTTCACAGGGACCACAGCAGTAGCTTTTCAATGGCTGTCCCTCCTTTAATTCACTCCTCACATGGCAGCCTAAGTGATCTTTTTTTTTTTTTT
>NW_017732028.1:881520-917893 GCF_001890085.2 Hipposideros armiger
GGCGCCGCCCGTGTCTCCACTCGCCTCGCCACCCAATTCCCGAACCCGCCGGGTCTGCCCACCTCTAAGTAGTCCGCGTGGGAGTCCCTTTGCTGCTCAGCGTGTCCCGCAGAGTTGTGTTTTCGCTGCCGTGGTTTGCACCAGCTAATTCAGTGACTTCCTTACCACGGCCATTTTCCTTTTCCCTAAGTGATCTTTAAAAAATATAAATTATGTTATGTCACTCCCCCACTTAAAATCCTTTGAGGATTTCCATTAATAGACCTGAAAAGGCCCCCAAGAACCTGCATGACCTGGACCATACTTCTCCATCCTCATTTCACACGGTTCTCTTCTTAGCTTGTTGTTTTCTAGGTGCGTTGGCTTAGGATGCTCTGCTAGTGGTCCCATGCATGGCTGGCTCTGGTCGTCTTTCACATCTTAGCTTAAACATTGCTGCTGCACAGAGTTCTTTCCTTATTGTTTGTGTGAAGTAGCAACCTTGCCTTCCAGCTACTGTGTTCACTTCTGTTTATTGTTTCCATATTAATTCTTGCATTTGAAAAAGTTTTTGACTAGTTTAATAGCTAAACTCTAACATCTGTGTGGGAGGTGACTCTCTCTCTAAACCACTGTATCTCCAGGATTTATAACAGTGTCTAGTAATAGTAGGTGTTTAATAAATATGTGTTGAATTAACAAAAGCTATGAACACTGTCCAGCTTTTAATCATCTCCATGCTCATTGTTTAGAAAGAATTTAGTAAAAAGTAGACCAAGATGTGATGGCAATCTCATGACATATGGCAATGTGTTCAACTGCCTAAAGATGAACAAAGACCAGCATAGAATCTCTCTTATGCCCAGAAAGTAGCTTGGAAAGGTGGTTCTATAATTAGTGCATCCCAAAACACCACCCCCAGTCTCCCAGCTACCCAAACATTTATACCTTCAAACTCATGCTGGCCACTTTCTCCAGCCAGAATTGCTGATGAAAACTATCTCATTGGAGCCCAGTTGCCTCCCTGCCTCTGGACAGAGTTCATGGTCTTCATTTATTAAAAAAAAATACATAGATCCTACTGCTGATGGTCACTTTTGATATTGATTATTTTTATTCTTTACCAATGGTGGCCTACCACATGCTTTTGCAGATAAACCTTGGAATTCAACAGATTTGGATTTAAATCTGGTTTTCCCTTCTCACTTTCTTGGCACCTCTGAGTTCTAGTTTCCTCATTTGTAACCTACCAGTAGAAATATTTATATCAAGTTTGTGAACATTAAAAGAAATAAAATGTGCAAAGTATCTAAAAGAATGTCTGGTGCAAAAATTGGGTTAACATTTTTGGAATTATGTAAAACTAATCTCACAGTGTTTAGAATCTAGGAGTACTCTTGTCAACACTAGCCTGCTTCCTTTTCTTTTCTTTGTATTCACTGGAAAGGAAAAGCCTTCCTCTGTGATGACTATCTTATATTTGCTTCCCATGATCTTTCTTTGCCCTTGTCCATCTTGCTCTTGACCAGGGAGGCTGTCTGGGCCACACCACTGGGCTCTTTGTCCTCTCTTGGGGCCAACATGGAGCACTGGCAGAGTGCAGTGGGGCATGTATTCATCAGCTCCCTCCCTGAAGGGCTGCCCGCTGGGCCTGCCCTCTCATCGACAGGTCTTAGCTCTGACAATGGGCCTTCCAAATGGCATCTGTTCTGTCTCTGTGTTGTAATAACTGTTCCTTCCCCTTGCTGCTTCGCTCCTAAAGGGAATAACTCCACTCACTCAAGATACTGTGTTTCCTTTCATTATTTCCCTATATCCTGCATACACCCTTGTCAACAGTCCCTTTATTGTTTTGTGGATTATTATGATTTGGGAGTGCCACCTGTTTCTGCCATAATTGGGCTGATATAATCTCTCTAAATAGCCAACAAGTGGTCTCAGATTTAATTCCACACTCAGTTTTAACATGCACGCATGCGTGTGGGTACACACACAGAGTCATGTGCTTGTTTTTGCCGTTTTCCCAGAGGGAAGCACTGAGTCCTCTACTGCACCACCCTAGTTGTACCCAGGAGGCTCTCTGCCATTGACACTCCCATGTAGGGCTGTGACTTTGCTTTCCAGTTACGTCTCCACTTTGCCACTTGACACAAGGTCCTAATCTGAGGTGATACTTTCAGCTTCCTTGGTCTGGGGACAACACCTGTACTGTGGGTCTCTGCCACATGAGGAATAAGATATCAGCCATTTTCTAAGCTGACACACCCTCCTCAGCTGCACTTCCTTTCTTTGTGCTCCTCTGCCAGGATGGGGAGCATCACTTGCTGGCTGCTTGCACAGCTGTCAGGCCTGCAGAGCCACTGGGCTGTCCGGCAGCAGCAGTGAGTGAATGACAAAGAAGTCAGCATGGGAGCCTCAGCCTGGCCTTCTTGAGTGCATGGTGGTACCTATTAAGGCCAGATATTTGGTGGTGAGGTCCACAGGATGCTATAATTTAATAAATCCTGCACCCTCCCGGAGGTGGCTCTAATGCTTCAGCTAAAAGCATTATTCATAGTTACTTACAGATTTAAAATTGCTGATTTTTTTAACATTTGAAAAAATGTTAAAGAGGCTTTTAAAATACCTTCTTTATTACTACTTAGACATAATTCTAAGCTCTAAAACAGTAAAAGGATACCATTTGCATTTGCTGGCTTGACCCTCTGTCTGGCTTTCCCATAACTATTGTCTAAACTCTATACACTTCTCTCTAAATTCCATGTGCTATAGCCACACACAACTTCTTCCCGTTCCCATGGCATGGGTACACAAGGAGTGTTGTGGGTTATTACTTTTTTCTTTTTAAAGCTCTGTCTTTGATAGGAATGCTATACTGATAAATCAGAGAAATACCCATATAGTGGACAAATGGGACCATTTGACATGGTCTTTTATGGACAATTTGCAGAAATAAAACTGGGCTAAGACAATGGTTAGTTGCATTATAACTGGTGACCCAGTGCTATCCAAAGGCTATTCATTAAATAATATACATCAGTATGGAGGGAAGCCTCTGAGGGTCTAGCCCAGGGTTCTTCTCTCTCTCTTGTCCTATTCAAGATTTTATCACAAAATCGAATACAGAGTTAACAGAACTATTTATATATATTACCTATGGCATAAAACTGTGAGGGACAGAGAATATTTGGGTGACAAAAATCGGACATAGATGTTCTCAATTGACAGTAATAATAGACTGAAACTTGCAAGGAAAAATACTTTTGATATATCAATTGCAGGCACACAAACTCACAGATACAAACACACAAAGACAACTTCCAACAGCAAGGCAGGATCTGATGGGAATTTCCACTAGCCCCAAAGCAAAAAACTATTTTGAAAAACTCCTATTCAAGTTTGGCCTCAGGATGTGACTGCTTGGTAAAAAGATAAGAAGATTCTTTGTACTGCCTCCACTCTCTGTCTCCGCATTCTTATCCTGGGTTTGACAAAACTTGAAAACATCTTAGTCACTGTCAATTTCCTGTAGGAGGCTGACCCCATGTGGCTTTAAGAGTAAAAAATTATCGCCTTCTCCTTATAACTTTCTATATTAGGGACCATAAACTCAAATAGCTCCAGGGTCCAAGCTGAGTATGCTGAGTGATGGAAGGGGTTTAGGAAGATGAGACCTGTAGTGAGCTAAAGATGCTGAAGAATTAATAACACTTGTCCAAGTTTGGCAACTACTATTCATTTCCAATCACACCATATTCGAATATTGGCATAGTATTATCAGATAGTCGCTTCTTTTAGTTTAAGTTAAAATCTCCTGATTATTAAAAGTCAAGAATATTTTCAATGTTCTTTTCTTTTTCCCTTTTTTTATAGTGGTAAATATATATAACATAAAATTTACCATTTTAACTATTTCCAAGTGTACATTTGAGTGACATTATGTACATACACATTTATTGTTGTTCAAAGATCACCACCATCTATGTCTAGAACTTTTTCATTCTCCACCTGAAACTCTACCCAGTAAACAATAGCTTCCCATTTACACCTTCCCAATAACCTCTGGCAAACACTATTTTACTTTCTACCTTTATAAATTTGACTGCTCTAGGAACCTCATAAGTGTAATCATACAATATTTGTCCTTTTGTGTTTGACTTACTTCGCTTAGTACAATGTTTTCCATCATCCTTGCTGTAGCATATGTCAGAATTCTATTATTTTTTAAAATTATTTTTATTTTTTTATTGTGGTAAAATACACATAACATAGTATTTACCATCTTAACCATTGTAAGTGTACAGTTTAGTAGTGTTATGTATATTCACACTGTTATACGACCAATCTTCAGAACATTTTCATCTTGCAAAATTGAAACTCTATACCCATTAAATAACAGCTTCCTGGTTTCCCTCCCTCTAATTCCTGGCAATCACCATTCTACTTTCTGTTTCTATGAGTTTTACTATTCCAGATTTCTCATATAAGTGGAATCATACAGTATTTGTCTTTTTGTGACTGGCTTATTTTACTTAGTATAATATATTCAAAGTTCATTAATGTTGTAACATATGTCAGAATTTTTTTTCCTTTGTAAGGCTGAATAATATTACATCGTATGTATATACTACATTTTTATATCCATTTACTCATCGATGAACACTTGGATTGTTTCCACCTTTTGGCTATTGTGAATAATGTTACTATGAAAATTAGCATACAAATATTTTTTCAAGTCCTTGCTTTAATTCTTTTGACTATATACCTAGAAGTGAAATTGCTGGGTCATATGGAAATTTTATATTTAATTCTTTGAAGAACTGCCATATTGTTTTCCACAGTGGCTATACCATTTTACACTTCAATCAACAGTGCACAAGGGTTCCAATTTATCCATATCTTCACTAACATTTGTTATTTTTTGTGTTTTTTTTAAAATAATGCCCATTTTAATGAATGTTAAGTATAATATAATTGTGGTTTGATTTGCATTTCCCTAATGATTAATGATGTAAATATATTTTTATTCACCATCTGCATATCTTTGGAGAAATGGCTCATCAAGTCCTTTGCCCATTTTTAAACTGAGTTGTTTGTTTTTAGTTGTTGTGTTATAGTACTTCTTTATATATTCCGGATATCAAGACATTATTAGATATAGGGTTTGCAAATATTTCTCCCATTCCATGGGTTGCCTTTTCAAACTGTAGATAGTGTCTTGATGCACAATAGTTTTTAATTTTGATAAAGTCCCATTAATCTACTTTTTATTTTCTTACTTGTGATTTTGGTGTAATATCTGAGAAATCATTGCTAAATCCAATGTCATGAAGCTTTTCTTCTATATTGTCTTCTAACAGTTTTATAGTTCTAAACCTTTTGCTTAAGCCTTTGATTGTGAGTTAAGTTTTGTGTATGATATAAGGTAAGGATCTAACTTTATTTTCTGCATGCAAATATCCAGTTTTCTAATGACCATTTGTTGAAAAACTATCCTTTCCCCATTCAATGGTTTTGGCGCTCTTGTTTAAAATTATTTGACCATATATGAGGTCAGACAATTAAGTTTGCAAACTCATTCTAGAAAAAGTGCTACATACCTCATTGCTAAATATCACTACAGTCACCTTCAAAGTACTCCCCTTGGAAAGCTATGCACCAATGCCAGCACCTAGTCCACCCTTCAAAGCAATTTTGGAACTTTTTCTGGAATGGCCATCAGAGCTGTCATTGTATTACCTTCGATGTCCTGAATGTCATCAAAATGTCTTTCTTTAAATAGTTCCTTTATCTTCTGGAAGAAAGAAGTCACTGGGGGGCCAGATCAGGTGAGCAGGGAGGGTGTTCCTTTACAGTTATTTGTTTACTGGCTAAAAACTCCCTCACAGAGCCGTGTGAGCTGCTACATTATCGTGATGCAAGAGCCATGACTTGTTAACGCAAAGTTCAGGTCATCTAACTTTTCCACTTAGCCTTTTCATCACTTCCAAATAATAAACTTAGTTAACTGTTTGTTCAGTTGGTGCAAGTTCATAATGAATAATCCCTCTGATATCAAAAAAGGTTAGCAACATGGTTGCAACAAGTTTGCAAACTTAATTTTCAGAACTTGTGATAGTGGGTACGGTGTCAGATGGTTGTGGAATTTACCATGGTGATTAGTTCTTTAGGTATATAAATGTTGACTAACTGTGATGTACCCCTGAAACTAATATAATATTATATGTTAGCTATATTTTAATAAAAATCTTTAAAAGAAAATCATCACACAGCTATGTGGGAAATATGAGTTGAGGGATATAGCCTCAGTGGCCTCTGTGGAACTCTTGGAATTTTCCAGTGAGATAATGATATGCTGCTTTGTACAGTGTTTTTTTTTTTTCAGAAAGTTGAGTTCATGCTTACATGACTGTGGAAAAGCCGGAGAGTGATATGGCAGGAAGATGACAAAAATTGATTTTCTTATTTGTGTCACAAGTATATTGCTTAAGTCAAAGTGTTTCAAGGAAAAAAAATACAGAAAAAAACAGTGCCTAGTTGAATACCTGTCACACAAGGTACTAAATGAGGTTGAATGTTAATCAAATTGAAAAAAATCCAGTAAATATTTTTATATTTTAAATGTCAACAACAGGCAATTGTTCAAGAAGGGACTGTGAGAGAACTTGCTTGTCAGCTCTTCATGGGAAATACCTTGAAGCTGATCACAGTTTATTACAGGTTAAAATTTTGGAGGGGATCCTTAATAGCTGATTTGATTGCAGGCAGCAAAATAGAATAAATGATATAGAACTAGAGAGGGGATGGTCTAGTTTTATTCTGAGCTGGTAAGATCATATCTAAACCTAGGATTTTGGACCCATCAGTGCCAGGGTGAGGGAGAGGCTAGCAGCAAAATGGTGATGTTTGGTCACACATTTTCCTTTAACCAGGGGTCCTAGAGCCAGGTGGGTCGGGGGATCTGCTGTGTGACCAAGACTCTCAGTGAAGGAGAATGAACAAGCAATTTTAAATTTGAAAAATAGAGAGATTTAGGGATTGGGCAATAGGTAGCCCTTTACAGGAAATTAGTGGTTTTGGTTTCAAGCTGAAAACTAGATAATGGAGGAAGGAATATTAAAGAGAAAAAGTTTATCTTTAAATTTCCATAATTCATTCTGCAGAGCACAGGTACCATCTCCCCCAGGGACTAAACATTCTCTGAACCTCTGGCTATGTCTGCAAAGCCCTGCACCCTGGGCTGCACTCAGGCCTGACACAGGCTCAAAGAAATGCTGGCAGGAACCTGATCTGGAAAATCTACTCATACCTCCAGTGCTGTCAAAACTTCTGTGATACTTTTGGCCTGGTGAATGAAAGAACAAAATTTATTTTGACACACAGACTTTGAACTGTTACATACCAAGGGGGAAAAATTCTAATTCTCTAGTGTGTTGGTTACACACTCTGGGTTATCTGCAGCTACTCCATGGAGGTGTGGTCTGTCTCAACTGGGCAGTCACATTCAGATTATTCCAGTAGACTGGAATTCTTACCTAAGAGATGAAGCAAGGGATTCTAGGGCAAGAAAAGGCCCTTCCCATCTGGCCTTTTAAGCCAAATGCAGATGATTCTTTGTGATCTGATTTTGAGATTTTCCATGCTCCTGACCCCTTCATACATGGTCAAAATGGGGAAAGGAACTAAGGCATGCATCTTGCTTGAGTTGGGTGTAACACTTGAATTAGTTGGCATGCCACGTGTATGCTAAGGAATGTTCAACAGGTCTCGTTTGGGAAGAGGTACTCAATCAAAAAACAGTGAGATGATCTTAATTGTGCTCCTATGAAGTGCCAAGTGCCTTCCACAAACTAGGTCATTTATCAATATATTCTCAACACAATACATTTTGGGGGAAACCTGTGAAGTTAAAAGCTTGTATGCAGAAATGTGGCTGGAATATGAATTTGAACCCAGTCCTGGGACAGCACTTGGCCCTGTAGACAGTATCCTACAGAAGAAAACCAATTGTTTTATTAGCTAGGCCCTACAGCTCAGACCAAACCTTGACCTAGAAGCTGCTGCCTTCACTAACCTTTCCTTTTCCACCTTATGCCTTCTACCCTGATCAGGGAACTACCTGTAAAAAGGTCTTGAATAGACCATGCCAGGGAGATGTAATCATTTTGATTTTATTGCTTCACCCCAAGCCTGTGACTTACAGCTCTTCTCCATTCATCAAGGTAATGATAGCCTCTTTTGAATTAAACATGATTTTCCTTCTTAGGAAAAAAGCTCAAAGGAAACATCAGAGTTAATTAGAAAAAGTGATATTGTAGCTGCTGACAGAAAGAAGCCCATCAAAGGCAATGTTAAGGGGGATCCCAAATCATCAAAGCAGAGCCATTCAGTTGCAAATTGCTTTCTATTTCAGCTTTTTAGGGCACAGGGTGTTCTGGGATCTGGCTGGTCTGTAAACACAAGGCTCTCCACCAAGTGGTGTCTAAAGAGGAGGGCAGATGCCCATTCAGAAAAGGAGCTTGAAGTTTAGATGGCTCCTTTGTGTGATTTTTGAAGTCACAAGGCATAACTGATGGCATGAGGTCTTTATCCAAATGGTCATAAATAGAACATTTATTTACTGAAGTGGTCATAAGTCATTTGTTCTTGGGATTCCAATTCAAATTCACCAACATGCTATGTGCAAGCTTCTGGGCGAGCTACTGGCTGCTTTTGTCCGCCTCTGATACTTTGGCAAGGCCTGTTTTTGATACCGAAAGTGATTAAAAAGATTAATGCCCTAAAGTTTTTAATTAGTGGAATCTTTGGCAACACATGAAAGAAATAACTTTCTACTCCTGCTTCAGGACCTGTCATATTCACTTTCAGTTTGCTTCAAGTCTCTCTTAGCATTCTAAGGTTTGGCCTTTATCTCCAGTTGCCAGGTGCTCCCTCCTTTTTTCTTAGCTGCTGAAACTGACAGGGGTGGTCTGTATTACTTCCCTTTTAATGTAGTATTATACTTGTACAGGTGATATTATACACTCTGCGGTTCTGTTCTTTCCCCAGCTTTATTGAGATATAATTGACATACGAGTATAACATTGTATTAAAGATGTAAATCATAATGATTTGATATGTTTATACATTGGGAAATGATGACCACAATATGTTTAGTCAACATCTATCATCTCAGATACATAAACAATTTTTCCTTGAAATGAGAACTTTTAAGATCTACTCTCTTAACAACTTTCAAGTATGCAATGCAGTATTGTTAACTATAGTCACGGTGCTGTATATTACATCCCCAGAACTTATTTATTTTATAACTGGTTATTTATAACTTTGACCACCTTCATTCATTTCCACCATCCATCATCCATGCCTCTGGCAACCACCAATCTGTTCTCAGTATCTGAGTTTGGATTTTGTAGATTCCACATGTAAGTGAGATCACATAGTATTTGTCTCTTTCTGTCTGACTTATTTCACTTAGTTGAATGCCCTCAAGTTTTATGCATGTTTTCACAAATGGCAGGACTTCCTTCTTTTTTATTGCTGACAAATTATACACACACACACACACACACACACACACACACACACGCACGCACAGAGGGTGCCAAAAAATGTATACACATTTTAAGAAAGGAAAAAACTGTATTAAAAACTAATATTTAATGTATACTGATAACAAAAGATGAATACAAGTCATGTGCGTACATTTTGTGGCACCCCCAGTATATATATTTATATATTTCACATTTTCTTTATCCACTCCTTTGCTGATGGATATTTCGGTTGCTCCATATCTTGGCTATTGTCAATAATGCTGAAATAAACATGCGGCTGCATGTATTGCTTTGAGATAGTGATTTCATTTCCCTTGGATATTTATTGGATTCTACCTCTATGGTTCTTCTGACACTGCTTCTACATATTACGGTTATTCATTTTGTCTACCTACCAAATTCTACTGTCTTGTTTTCTTTTTTTGTCTAGGTCTAGGTCTGTCTCATTTTGGGTTCTCAGCAGCAGCCATCTGTGACCACATACTCCCTGATTTCTCTTAATTCAAATGCCCAGTACCTAGTACTCCTTTAGTTTTCCTGCTAATCAAACCCTCTCAAATATCTTTTAATTATCGTTTGCTGCTCCTTTTTTCTGACTGTTTTTATTTTTAAAATTTTTGTTTGAATCATAATCAAAATAAGGTCCCTATATCCTAATTGTTGGCTGAGTCTTTTAAAACTTTTTAAATCCAGGGATTGGCAAACTTTTTCTGTAAAAGGCCAGATAATAAATACTCTAGACTTTGGGGGCCTTGTATTCTCTGTCACAACTACTCAATTCTGGCATTGTAACACAAAAACAGCCATGCACAATTCATAAATGAATGGAAATGGCAGTATTCTAATAAAACTTTATTTACAAAAACAGTATGATGGACAGTTTTGGCCTTAAACCATAGTTTGCTGACCTGTTTTAATCTATAGGTGCTCCCCTTTCTTCTGTTTCCCCTATTCAGTTTATTGAAGAAGTATATAATTTGTTCTATAGAACAAATTTGGGTTTTGCTGATTACATGTTCCTCTGTCCCCTCTATTTCTTAAGAATTTGTAATTGGATCTAGAGGCTTGATCAGACTCAGTTTTGATTTTTTTTACAAGATTAATTCAAAGGTAGTCATGTATATGTTTGTCAACTGGCACATGATGTAAAGTTGATTCTCCTTTTATGATGCTAACAGCTTTTGATGATCACTGCCTAGATTTATTACTTCATTAGGGCAATGTGAAATGGTGCTTTCCTAATTACATCATTCCTTCTTCATTTAGTAGTTGGGATATTTCTAAAAAGAGAAACTTTTCCTCATCAGCTATTTGTTTACCCAGAAATATATTTTCTATAGGAAAGACAGAATAAGTACTTGATTATTTCCCTTTATTTACCAGATACCAAAATAATGAGTTGATAATTGACCTCCAAAATTGACCAAAGAAGAAAGAGTTTCTTTTGTATAACTAATTGTTTACATTTATTTTTCAATTACCATTGACATACAATATTATATTAGTTTCAGGTGTAGAAAACAACATAGTGACACTGTACATAGTTATTACAATATTATTGACTATATTCCCTAAGCTGTATTTTACATCTCTGTGATTGTTTTTTTTTTCAATTACAGTTGATCTTCAATATTATTTTATATTAGTTTCAGGCATACAGTGTGGTGGTTAGGCATTTATATAGTTTATGAAGCGATTCCCCTGATTAGTCTAGAACTCACCTGACACTATACATAGTTTTTACAATATCATTGACTGTATTTCCCCATACTGTGATTCTTTTGTAATTACCAATTTGTACTTCTTAATCCCTTCACCTTTCTCACCCAGCCCCGCAAACCCCCTCCAACCTAGTAACCATAAGTTTCCTCTCTGTATCTATGAGTCAGTTTGTTTTGTTTGTTCATTTGTTTTGTTCTTTATATTCCACATATAAGTGAGATCATATGGCATTTGCCTTTCTCAGGCCGGCTTATTTCACTTAGCATAATACCTTTACCATGTTGTCACAAATGGTAAGATTTTGTTCTTTTTTATGGCAGAGTAATACTCCCTGTATATACAGAGGGTGCTAAAAAATGTATACACATTTTAAGAAAGGAATAAACAGTATTAAAATTACTCTGATGGTAACCACTTTGAGCACCTCTTGTAATTGCAGAAGTCAAACGTGACTTGTATTCATCTTTTGTTATTGGTATATATTGAGTATTACAATTTTAATAGTTTTTCCCTTTCTTAAAATATGTGCTTTTTTTGGCACCCTCTGTATGTACTACAATTTCTTTATCCAACCATCTATTGATGGGTATTTCACTTGTTTCCATATCTTGGCTATTGTAAATGATGCTATTGTGAACACAGGTGTGAATATATCTTTTCAAATTAGTGATTTGGACTTCTTTGGGTAAATACCCAGAAATGGAATTGCTGGGTCATAAGGCAGTTCTATTTTTAATTTTTGAGGACCCTCCATATTGTTTTCCATAGTGAGTGCATCAATTCACAATCCCACCAATAGTGCATGCGGACTTTTTTCTCCACATCCTGGCCAACATTTGTTGTTCATTATTTATTGATGATAGCCATTTTGACAGGTGTGAGATGATATCTCACTGTGGGTTTAATTTGTATTTTTCTGATGATTGTGCATTTTTTCATATGTCTGTTCTCTTTGGAGAAATGTTTATTCAGGTCTTCTGCCCATTTTTTAATTGAATTGTTTTTTTGGTATTGAGTTATATGAGTTTTTTAAATATATATTCTGAATATTTATTAACCCCTTATCAGATGTGTGATTGGCAAATATCTTCTCCCACTCAGTAAGAAGTGCTTTTGCTTTGTTAATTGTTTCCTTGGTTTTAAAAAACTTTTTGATTTGATGTAGTCCCACTTGTTTTCTTTTTCTTTTGTTTCTCTTGCCTGAGGAGACACACCAGAAAAAAAATTTACTAAGGTTAATGTCTGGGAGTTTACTGCTTATGCTTTCTTCTAAGGGTTTTATGGTTTCATGTCTTACATTTAAGCCGTTTATCCATTTTGAGTTTATATTTGTATAAGGTGGTCCTGTTTCATTTTTTTTGCATGTCAAGTTTTCCTAGTACCATTTATTGAATAGACTGATTTTACCCCAATGTAAATTTTTGCTTCTTTTGTCATAGATTAAATAACCATATAGGCATGGGTTTATTTCTTGGCTCTTTATCCTGTTCCACTGATCTATGTGTCTGTTTTTATGCCAATACCATTACCTTGAAGTATAGTTTGATATCAGGTGGTGTGACATCTCTAAATTTGTTCTTTCTCAAGATTGCTGTGGCTATTCAGGGTCTTTTATGGTTCTATTTAAATTTTAGGAATAATTTGTTCTAGTTCTGTGAAAAAGGCCATTGGTATTTTGAGAAGAATTGCATTGAATCTATAGATGGCTTTGGGTAGCTTAGACATTTTAACTATATTAATTCTTCCTGTCCATGACCATAGTATATGGTTCCATTTATTTTTATCATCTTAATTTTCTCTCTTCAATGTCTTACAATTTCCTGAGAACAATTCTTTTACTTCTTTGGTTAAATTTATTCCTAGGTATTTTATTTTATTTTTTGATACAATTGTAAATGGGATTGTTTTCTTAATTTTTCCTTCTGACAGTTGGTCATTGGTGTATAAAAATGCAACTTATTTCTGAATATTAATTTTGTATCCTGCTACTTTGTTAAATTTATTTATCAGTTCTCATAGTGTTTTTGGTAGAATCTTTGGGGTTCTCTCTATATAGTATCATGTCATCTGCAAATAATGAGTTTTACTTCTTCCTTTACAATTTGGACACCTTTTACATTTTTCCTGTCTGATTGCTGTGGCTAGGACTTCCCATGCCTATGTTGAATAAAAATGGTGAAAGTGAGCATCCTTGTCTTATTCCTGATCTTAAGGAGAAGGCTTTTAGCTTTTCTGAATTGAGTATGATGATAGCTGTGAGTTTGTCGTATATACGGCCTTTATTATGTTGAGATATATTCCCTCTATTCCCACTTTGCTGAGATTTTATCATAAATGGCTGCTGGATTGTGTCAAGTACATTTACTGCATCTATTGATATATCATATTATTTTTAATTTCATTTTATTTACATGGTATATCATGTTTATTGATTTGTGGATACTGAACCAAACTTGCATTCCAGGAATAAATCCCACATGATTGTGGTGTATGATCCTTTTAATGTATTGTTGAATTTGGTTTGTGAATATTCTGTTGAGGATTTTTGCATCTGTGTTGCAAAAATAGGATATTGGCCTATAGTGTTCTTTTTTTGTAATGTCAGTCCAATTTTGCAATCAGAGTAATGGTGGCTTTATAGAATGAGCTTGGGAGCCCTCTTTTCTCTTGATTTTTTTAGAATAGTTTGAGAATAGGTGTTAATTTTTGGAATGTTTGGTAAAATTCACCTGTGAAGCCATCTAGTCCAGGATATTTGTTTGTTGGGAGCTTGTTGATTACTGATTCAATTTCATTAGTAGTAATCAGTCTGTTCATATTTCCTGTTTCTTCTTGTTACAATCCTTGGAAGATTGTATGCTTCTAGGAATTTATCCATTTCTTCCAGGTTGTCCAATTGGTTGGCATATATTGCTCATGATTTTTCTTAAAAGTTTTTTGTATTTCTGTGATGTCAGTTGTCACTTTTTCTATTTAATTTCTGATTTAATTTATTTGGATCCTCTCTCTTTTTTTCCTTATGAGTCTGGTTAAAGGTTTATGAAATGTGCTTGTGTTTTCAAAGTACAGTTCTTGGTTTATTGATATTTTGTATTTTTTTAGCCTCTAGTTTATATCCACTCTGATCTTATTTCCTTCCTTCTACTCACTTTTGGCTTTGTTTTCTGTTCTTTAGCTCATTCCATTAAGTGTAAGATTAGATTGTTTATTTGATATTTTTCTTGTTTCTTGAGGTAGGCCTGTATTACTGTGAATTTCCTTCTTAGGATGGCTTTTGTTGTGTCTCATAGATTTTGGGTCATTGTACTTTCATTTTTGTTTGTCTCAAGGTATCTTTTGATTTTTTCCTTGATCTCATTGTGAACCCATTCATTGTTTAATACCATGTTATTCACTTTCCATGTGTTTTGTGTTTTTTTGTTTCATTTTGTAACTGATTTCTAGTTTCATAGCACTATGCTTGGAGAAGACACTGGATATGACTCCAATCTTCTTGACTTTATTGAAACTTGTTTTGAAGTATAACATGTGGTCTACCTTGGAAAATGTTCTATGTGCACTTGAAAAAGTGTATATTTTGCTACTTTGGGGTGTCATGTTTTAAAAATATCAATTAAATCCATCTTGTCTGGTGTGGCATTTAAAGTTGCTGTTTCCTTCTTGATTTTCTGTCTGGAAGATCTCTCCATTACTGTCAGTGGGGTGCTAAAGACCCTACTATGATTGTATTACTGATGACCCTTTCTTTTATGTCAGTCAATATTTATTTTATATATTTAGGTGATTCTATGTTGGGTACACAGACATTTTCTAGGGTTTTGTCCTCTTGTTGGATACCTTTATTATTATGTGATATCCTTCTTTGTCTCTTATTATAGTCTGTGTTTTAAAATCTATTTAATCTAATGTAAGAATTGCTACCCCAGCTTTTTTTTTTCATTTGCATGAAATACCTTTTTCTATCTCTTTACTTTCAGTCTATGTGTGTGTTTCCATCTGAGATGAGTCTCTTGTAGACAGAATATGCATGGATCTTGTTTTCTTATCCATTCAGCTGCTTTGTGTCTTTTGATTAGACCATTTAATCCATTTACATTTAAAGTTATTATTGATAGGTACATAGTATTGCCATTTTATTATTCATATTTTTTAATGTTTTTTTTGTTTGTTTCCCCCCCCCCCTTTTTTTTATTGGGGAATTGGGGGAAGGGGGACAGACAAGTTGCTGTCCTTTTGTTCTTCAGTCTAGTTGTGGAGGACATTGCTTCACTGTCCCAAGTTGGCACCATCATTGTGCCCTTCCTGGGTGAGGCAAATCAGTCGCCAGCTTCTGGACAGCCACTCACAGCGGCTGCTGGCCGCTCATGTTAGCTGCTGGCTACACACGGTAGCCCATGGCAACCCACTGAAGCAGGGGCTGCAGCCTACGCCATCGCCGGCGACTCACGGCAGCCCAGATCCAGGTTGAGCTGTTGTTCAGCATCTTAGGTGTACAGGGCAGTATCACTGGCCCTCATATGTGGGATCTGAACCGGGGCCCTCTGGCGTCCCAAGCCAGCTCTCAACCAATGCACCACTTGGCTGGCCCTCCCCTTCTTTTTATAAAGAAGTCCCTTTAACATGTATTGTAATACTGGCTTGGTGGTAATGAATTCCTCTAGCTTTTTCTTGTGTGGGAAGCTCTTTATCTCTCCTTCAATTTTAAATAATAACCTTGCTGAGTAGAGTAGTCTTGCTTGTAGGCCTTTGCTTTTCACCACACTGAATATTTCCTGCCACTCCCTTCTGGCCTGCAAAGTTTTTGTTGAGAAATCAGCTGACAGTCTTATGGGAGCTCCCTTGTAAGTAACTAATCTTTCTCTTGCTGCTTTTAGGATTCTCTCTTTCTCTTTAACCTTTGGTATTTTAACTATGATATGTCTTGGTGGGGGTATCTGAGGGTTCATCTTGTTTGGGAATCTCTGCATTTCCTGGTCTTGTATGTTTATTTCCTGTGCCAGATTAGGGAAAATTTCCATCATTATTTCTTCAAACAGGTTCTCAATTCCTTGCTCCCTCTCTTCTCCTTCTGGTACTCATATGATATGAATGCTGTTATGCTTGATGTTGTTTCAGAGATCCCTTAAATTATCTTTTTTTGTTGTTGACTCAATTGAGCTTTTCTGCTACCTTGTCTTCTAAATCACTGGTTCAATTCTCTGCTTCATCTAATATGCTCTTCATTCTTTCTAGGATATTCTTCATTTAAGTTATTGTATTCTTTATTTTTGACTGGTACTTCTTTATGGTTTTTACGTCCTTCTTTATGCTTACTATCTCTTTGTTGAAGTTCTCACTAAGTCCCTTAAGCATTCTTATTTTTATTTTTTTTATTATTATTATTTTTTTTAGCTGAGCCATCCTGCCACCTGTTGGCATCTCAGCGGCAACTCAGCTCGGGCTGGACTCGAACCGCTGTTGCTCAGAGCTCAAACCCTTGAGCGAGCTCTTAACCAACTGAGCCACTCGGCCAGCCCCCCTTAAGCATTCTTATAACCAGTGTTTTGAACTGCCTCTGGTAGATTGGTTGACTCCATTTCATTTAGTTCTGTTTTTGGAGTTTTCTTCTGTTCTTTTATTTGGGACATATTTCTTTGTTTCCTCATTTTGTCTGCCTGTTTGTGTTTGCTTCTATATATTAGGAAGGTCTTTTATGTCTCTCAGATTTTTCCCAGTGGTCTTATATATTTGGAGTCCTGTATGGTCCAGTGGCACAGTCTTCCTGATCATCTTTACTGTATGTTCCACCGCTGTTCCTTATGTGTTGTATGCGTATGCTCCTGTTGTAGTTGAGCCTTCATTGCTTTTGGCATGTCAACATGTGGGATTGACTCTCAGGCTGACTGGCTTTGAGGATTGGCTATGCCCACAGCATGTAAGCTGCTGTGTGGGTCTGGCTCTTCATAAGGATATGTGCCCCAGTGAGCTCTTGTCTCTATTGAGACTGCCCTTTGGGTGTGCTGCTTGTGAGTCTAGTCAAATAGTGCTCTGGTGTGGCCTGAAGTCAGTCTCTGCATGTGTTGTGTCTGGTGCCTCTTGGGAGGGGCTCCCATGCAGACCAATTTCAGACTGCTTGTGAAAGGCCTGATACTACCTGGTAGAAGCTACAAAGCTATATGTGGTTGATTGTTGTCAGTGCTAGACCTGAAGGTATGTGAGGGTGACCTTGATGTGAACTGAGGTTGACTGCCACCAGTGTTGAGCCTCCTTAGCAAAGTCCCAGGGCACCCTTAGACCTGCTGCCACCTGCCAGCTACCTGTAAAGCTCAGCCACTGAAAGAGCCTCCTTAGGTGCACAGGCCAGGCTTGTTGACCTGGTGTTGACAGTGTCCCTGGTGATGCTGCTTGAGTTTGGGTGGGGTGGAGTCCCAGGGAGTCACCAGGGTGTAGCCATTAACTTTTATTTTTAAATTAAAGTTTATTGGGGTACTTTTCATGAAGTTAATGCAGATTCAGTCTTGCACCAGTGCTGAGCTTGTGGCCACTCTGCAAAATACCCAGAGAACACTGCAGCTAACCACCACTCATCTCAGTCCCACTGATCCTGGAAAGCTGCCCAAGAAATGGTGCAGCAAAATTGTGGTTGACCACCAGCCACTGAAATTTCCATAGGTCACTGTTCAGTATAACTTTGAACTAATGGACTTAAGAATATTTGAAGTGTTTTAATCTCTTGTATTAACACTCTTTTGATGCCCAAATCGTGCTCTTTTTGGCCAGTGAGAATTCTTCAGCATGACTCTTTAATCCTTTTGGCAAACCCTCTTTGGTTTCAGGTATGAAGAAATGTTCAGCATCATATACATTTCTTGCTCTGGACCTCGCATCAAGAAGTCCTTGTTCCTTTAAGTGGAAAGTTGTATATAGTGACCATAATCTGGGCACTCAGAGTGTTCATTACTACTGGGTTGATCTTTATTTTTTGGCTTTTTAAATTTTTTTTAAACATAGCTGAGAAATATTTTAAATTTAAATCATCCTGGCTTCATATTGATACTTCCATTCAAATTCATGATCAAAGGATTTTACACAACTCTGTTTATTTTGCATCCATTCAAATTTCTTTGTTTTAAAATCACCAAAACTACTTTCTCTTTTTGTTATCTACTATAGTGGTATGCCACCATAGATTTGTGTTCCTTTGTTTCATTCATCTTTTCATTTTTATAAATTTTGTTTTATAATTATGCAAAATTTGTATAGAATTCCAAAGTCAAAGCTTCAGATCTGAGAAGTACAGTTTCTATATTTTAGCCCTGCCCTCCTGTTTCTTCACTTAATCTACAGGTAGCCATTAATGTTTTATTTTATTAAAAATAAAAGCAAATTGTTGTATATCTGTATCTCACCTACTTCTCAGATGTATTGTGGTGTATCTTCTCTATGTTGTCTTTTTCAGACAACTATATATCCTGTAGTTTATTCCATAGCAGCATATGGAAATATGCCCAATTCCTTTATCTGGCTGTGTCGTATTCCACTGTGTGGACATACCATTTTTTATCCAATCATTCTCCTGTTAATGGACTTTTGGTTACTTTCCCATCTTTTGTTGATCAGATATTGCTTCAACTAAGATACACAGCTGTCTTTTATTTTTCTTTTGCCAGTGTGTCATCCAGATAGATTCCTAGAAGTTGGATTGACAATCGAAAAGGTAAAAGTGAATGAAAATTATCTAAATATTGCCAAATTACCCTTCACATTGGCTTTTATCATTTGGTATTCTCATCAACAATTTACAAGAATGCCCACTTCCCCACAGACTTTTTGAAAGTTGTTATCAAACATTTTGCAATTTTGTCAATCTGATTGAAAAATTTTATATGTGTAGTTTTAATTTTTCATGTGTGTTTTTATGGGTGAGGCTGAGCATATTTTCATATGTTTAAGGAACATTTATTTTCTCTGATCTGGGTCTTTGAGTCTTGCCATTTTTCTATGAGTTTTTCTTGCACTTCTCTATTTTTTTTAAAGATTATTTTATTGGGGAATTGGGGGATGGGAACAGAGCTGGGGAATTGGGGGAAGGGGAACAGACAAGTTGCTGTCCTTTTTGTTCTTCAGCCTAGTTGTGGAGGACGTTGCTTCACTGGCCCAAGTTGGCACCATCATTGCGCTCTTCCCAGGCGAGGTAGATCAGTCACTGGCTTCTGGACGGCCACTCATGGTGGCTGCAGGCTGCTCACGCTGGCTGCTGGCTACTCACTGTAGCTTATGGCAGCCCACTGCAGCAGGGACTGCAGCCTATGCCATGGTCGGCGACTCACAGCATCCCAGCTCCAGGTGAGCTGTTGTTCATCATCTTATCTGTGGAGGGCAGTGTCACTGGCCCTCATACGTGGGATCTAAACCAGGGCCCTCTGGCGTCCCAAGCCAGTTCTTAACCAAGGCGCCACTCGGCCGGCCCGCACTTCTCTATTTTTATAAAAGCTTTACATGTTAGGAATATTAACCCTTTCCAATTCAAATTGCAAAAATTTTTTTCTCAATTTGCCTTTAAGATTTTGAAACATTTTATAGTTATTTTTACCCTGGAGTTTGTTTTTATGTTAGTGTAAAGTGTATAAATCTTTTTCCTTATTGCAATTGAATCTTAAGTCAGAGTTAGCAAAGTTTACTTCCAGTTTATGGAGAGATGCAACCTTTTTTTTTTTTTTTTTTAGTACCTGTAAGATTTTATTTTTTCCAGTTAAATAACTGATTCATTTGGAATACATATTTGAGCATGGTATGAATAATAGATCCAATCTTAATTATCCACTTATCTCAACAGCACTTATTAAATAATTATTTTTTCTACTGATTTGAAATAGTGCCTTTATTGTACACTAAATTTTCATATGAAATTGGGTCTATTTCTTGGTTTTCTATTTTCCATTGGAATGTATTTTTATTTATGCATTGACACAGCACTGTTTTGATTATAAAGGTTTTGTAATCAATTTTAATAACCAAAAGGGCTAGCCACAACATCTCCACCAGCCCCACTCTTATTTTTCAGAATATTTCTGGTTGTTCTTGTTTGCTTGTTTTTCAAAATACATGGTATAGTAACTTGCATAGCTCCAGAACATAATCTGATGGTACTAGTTATTTATTTATTTATTTATTTATTTATTTATTTATTTATTTATTTTACTAATGCATTGAATTTATAAATTAACTTAAGGGAGATCTCTGTGATATTGATTGGTTCTACCTGAAAATATGGTATGTCTTTCCAATTGTTCATGGCTTATACTTTAGTTTTCTTTCCTTTTTTGTCTTCAGATTTTTTTTGGATAACTTACCTTTTCACTTTACCTTCTTGTATTTGATGACTTGAGGATCTTTTTGAATCATACTTATTTCCTCTCAAGTAGAGATGCCAAATCTCTGTTACCAGTACTGTCTTCTCTTTTGAGTGCCAAACCCAAGGTGTATGTATCCTACCTTTTTACTTGGATTGGTTTTCAAAACTGATATTAATTGTATTATGTCTTCATTGGCCATGAACACATGAGGCTCCTATGTTTTGTTGTTCAGGGCACTATAACTAGAAGTATGGGGCTGCCAGTCAGAAGATGTGCTTTAGCATCTTCTGCTTAATCATCTTCTATATACAGCAGGCACAAACCCATTAGAGATGGGAAATATTTGGAGAGTTGGATGATTTCTAGTGTGTATTAGTTGGTAGAACTTCACTTGCAGCTGACAATTATGTCTAAGAAAACTAAAATCACAAAGGCTGAGCTTGCAAAAACTGTCTCAAAATGACAGGTATCAGTCATTCTTTCCCGAATTTTGTGTAACCTTCTAAAACTGGCAATAGCACAGAAAAAGAAATATGGCAAACAGAAATTTCTTTGCTGTGAATCAGAACACTTAAAGCTCCCTATATCTTCCTAGTTGCCTGCGGTGAAATTGGAACTTTAAATGGAACCTTAATAATAGAACAATCTCCAGGTTTATTGATTTTCTTCAATAAGTTCCTTAACCTACTCAGGCATTTTTTTTAACATAAAGCAGAGTCTAATTCCAAGTCCTTGATGTTAAGTTATTTGAAGTGTTGAAATGAGCACAACTCAATCAGTTGTAGTTAAAAGGGGATACCATTATAAATATCTGTTAGACAGTATTTATTTATTTAAAGCTACAAAACAAAAGTTTGATTTCAAAAATATATAAAATAAAATTGATGTACTGTAAAGAAATAAATCCCAGGACCAGGAAAAATTTAAATCAGGACACAAGGTTAAGATTGTTGGGAGTGTGTGTGTGGGAAATCAGGAAATAGAAACTCAGAGATCTTAGATATTTACTACTAATGAGTTGAATAGTTATTTCTAAGGTTACTAGTGCCCTAGTTAAAAAGAGAAACATTTTCAACTTCATTTTCTATGTTGGAGATATTGAATGGTAAGTTTGCAGTATCTTCATCTGAACGTTTATTGAATACACTAATAGGTCTTTACCACTTCATGTGGTAGCACTTAACATCAGGCAAAGTAGGATGCTAAAGTATAAAGTATGACTTAGAAGGAGATTCTGAGACACTGTGATCCATAACTCACAGTCTGGCTAAGCTCCCAACCTCAGTAAGCACTGTGTAATGCCTTTGTAGTGGGTCTAGAGGAAAGGAGATCTTAGTTCTTCTGAGGATGATTGTTGTTATATTATTCTGAATTATAAAATCAGAAGATTGTATAGTTGTTTTTAAAAGGAGCCATTTTCAGAAGTGCCAATGGAACTTCATACTTCATTGTGTCTAGGAAACCAACATTCTTAAAGCTTATTTTCCACTTTTTAGACACATCAGTGGTCACACCAGAGCCCTACAAAATGCCTTTCTTTAGAGGCCCAATTGTTGGTGTCACATGGTTGGTGCCCAAAGCCCACAGTGGTGAAACATGAAGGAGTTATGAGTAGAGCTGGTCCTGGAACACCAAGAAAATACCTGTGATGATTCCTCATAAATGGAGCCCACAGAGCTGGGGAGAAGAGCCTGTAGAGCTGTCAGCTGTCATCAGCATTGCTAGCTAAACCAGACTTTTCTTGGAAGTTGTAAATTGGAAACTATTTTTTGGTAAGAGCCACTGTGCAAAGCCCCCTGATCTCAAACTTATTGGCTTCATTAGTAACTAGTGAAGGGTTTATGAACAAAGCAATGGCACGTAAAAACATTCAACTTGTGCTGTATGCTGCTTGCAAATCATAGTACTTGTGATTTATAAAATGAAATGAGAATGAAAATATGTGGGCTACAGTATATGTCTCCAATGAAATAAAGCAATTGTGATCCGTACACAGTGTCACACCAAACCTTTGAGTAATGGAGAGAAGGGGTTCAAAGAGTACCTGTCATTAATGCACTTCATCAACCTTTGCTTCCTGGAAACCGGTTACAGGCTGCATTCAGATGGTACTTCCCCCTCTGACATTTGGGTTCCCACAACATCCCATAGGTCAAGGGAGACCTGGGGACTGGCTTCTCCAGACCTACATTGAGGATGACACGGAAGCCTGGGAACTCGTTTATCCCATCCTCTGCTGCTTGGACTGCTTGATCTGCTTTTCATCTTAGAAGTAAAAACAATAAGAGGATTGAACATATATAAGTCAGATAAATAGGCCTTCCTTCCTTCCTTCCTTCCTCCCTTCCTTCCTTCCTTCCTTCCCCCCTCTCTCTTTCTTTCTTTCTCTCTCTCTCTCTCTCTTTTCTAATTCCATAGCATGTTCTATTACTTGATTAAAACATATCTGGTTGTTTGCATTATTATTCTTTTTCCACACAGAGGAAAGAATGCTGCTTTTTAAATCAGATCACCTGTGTTCAAATCTCACATCTGCCATTTAGTTATTTGAACAAGTTATATAATTTCTCTAAGCCTCACTCTCTCTGTAAACTGAGGACAGTGCTAATTGCCACAAAAGGTGGTTGTAGCATTTAAATGAAATAAATCATGAAAAGCGTGTTGTCTACTGATTGGCACACAATGGACCCAGTAAAAGTAAAAGTCTGTGTCCTTACCTTTCATGTGGTTGGATACTAGGTCCAGGCCCTTTTAAAGATAGGGCCACTCTGTGGGCAGTGGAAAAGGAGATGGAAGCTTTTGAAAAGCCGTGGATTACTCTCAGAATAGCTCAGATTTCTCAGTGTTGGCTCTTCTTTCCGAAGCCCAAGGAAGAGAAAGCTCAATACGCCGCAACCCTGACCCTGAGAACTCTGAGGGACTCCCAGAGCCAAGGGACTGCTAGGGCCTCTCTGGGCAGTGGGGTTATTTTCCCTTAGAGACAGGTGTTTTCTCATAGAAATAGACAAATTTGAGTGTTGGCAGAGCTGTAAGGGCATGGAGGACTGGCAGCTTGGGCCAACCCTTGGGGGCAGGGGGTGGGCCTCATGGGCCTTTTAGGGTTCAGTCTGAGCCCTCAGAATATAGTTAAGACACCCAGAAGCAGTCTGAGACCCATTCACACTAACCAAACGCACCAATAAGTGAACTAGATGCCAAATTACTTTGTGCTGTGACAGATAGTATTCATTCTACCTAGATCACTTCCTTCCAAACATCAGAGAACCCTCTGAGCAATCAGAGACCATCATTAAAATTCTCAGAATTCCCATTTATTGAGTGTCCACTATGTGCTGAATACAAAGAGTCTCTTAATCTTAGGTTGGTTTTCCCTAAAAGCAGGATCTGAGACCACAGCTTGAATGTAGGTTCTTTGGGGATGTGATGCCAGGGAATGGGAGGGAGAAGGATGGGAAGAGTAAAGTAAGGAAGAAGGGAAGGTGATCCTATGATGTGTTATTGGGCTGGTTACTGTTTTGGGCAACTGGGGCTCAATCCCACTGGAGACCCTCTGCATAGAATGTGCCTCAGAATTGTCTGTCCAAGACACAGAAGTGTTCATGCCATGATTTCTGTCCATCGCTGTTCCCAGGTTGTGCCAGAGTGAGGAGTGGTGTTAAAATTTTTCAGCTTGTAGGTTTGTGCATTTGCTAGAATGGTGAGAAAGCTCCTGCAGGCATCCCACAGGGAGAAGAGCAGGAGCCCCGGGGTTGAATGCAAGAGATGCTTGGGGCAGCTTGGCCAAGGTGCTCTGAAGATACCCGTCTGTGCAACCAGTTGCTGCAGCAGTGGACAGACCCAGTGATCTGAGAGGATGTGAGATAAAGCATATGAAATGTCTAACATAACCTTTAATCTTTATAGCAGCCCCAAAAGGTCAAAATTACTAGTATCACTTCATCAATGGAGTGACTAAAGCTTAGAGAAGTAAAGTAACTGGCTCATGGTCATGCTATTCCAAATGGCAGGGCAAGAATTTAAATGTAGGCACATGTTAACTGTAAAGCACGTGCTAGGCTTCTCTGTGATGACACTGGGCTAGACACCTTTCATTTGTCCCTCTAACTTCTGTATTCAGCCTCCTCTACCTCAGATAGATGCTCTTTAAGGCTTATATCAAAGTGCTGCCTTTCCCACTGGCCGCTGGTTAGGGTAGTGGAATGAGTCACACCAGCAAGTGATCAGAGAAAGGGAGGAGGATATGATCAGGGTACTTATTTCTTTGGCTCTCTCTCTTCAGGGTTGCCTGGGACTTGCTATATCCCCAGGGGAAAATCACAGCTCTTCCCAGGATGTGTGTCTACCCTTTCTTTTCCTCTTAATTCTGATTAGTGTCTCCTTTCCTTGCTCCTTCAATCCTAGGGGGCCAATGTTATTAGTCACTTGTCATTTCCTTACAGTCTGCCCACATCTCTTGTAATTGTTCCATTTTGAGTATGTTGTGCCCTGCTGGTGGGATTCTGATTGATACAGCCTCTCCAAGACGTAGCTGTGGAAAAGTGCAAAGTCATAGCACAGGTGGTATCTTGTTCTGTCGGCCTCGATATCACTTACCCATAGCAGAGGGCAGTCTCTCTAGTGACCAAAGATACCTCCTGGGCTAGGGTCACTCCCTGTCCACTGGGCAGTGTTGAGAAATGTTAGCACATTATTGCTCATGGTTTCTTCTTATCAGTTCCACACACATACAATTTTTCTCAGATAGATAATAATTTAATAATAATAACTTAGCTTTGGCTATGCTTTGCTTTGATATTCAGGCCCATTTCCACCTTGTTTTGTTAGGATGACATCTATTCTTTGAGGTGTTTCTGCATGTGGCTAATCTCTTTAGTTCTGGATGGATTATGCTCATTTTCCTCATGGGGGATCAGAGTATTTCCAAGTATTTGGGAGACAGAGAAGAATTATCAATTCACTTAATCAGGTGGTTAGCCTGTTAGACTGATGCACCAATTACCTCCTTGAAGCCCAGAATGTCTTCCCTTCAGTAGCTGAGACTCAGCTGAAGGGAAGGAGGAGAAGGGGTGTGCTTCTGCCTCCTCTCTGCAAACTCTAGCCACTTTTATGCCTCTCAACACCTCTAGGTATTTGACAATTCCTGCATTCATTTTGAGATCAGTTCTAGGTTTGAGCAAACATATTTTTATTCAAGGTTTAAAGCATTTCTTTTATGGCTCCCCTGCTGTGCCTCTGATTGTTTCCCTTTCCTTGGAACATGAGTGATTGTTTATTAAACATAATAATAATAATAAAGTGGAGGTAAGGTCTCTTAGCTGGCATTAGTTCAGATTCCAATTTAATCTTTCCTCAGCCTCACTTCATTATAACTCTATTCGTTTGCGTATTTCATAACCAGCATGTGTCACTGTGAATGAAGCCAAACTTCAAAATAACAAGTCAGTAAGATGATTGTTCATGGAACACAGTACCTCTGGTTTATAATTAAAAAAAAACAAAACCAAAAAACCTGACTCAAAGAAAAGAAAAAACCCCTACAAAAAACAGTAAGAAAGTTGTTCACTGCGTAGAATCCAGGAGCTTTGAAGTAGCAAAGGCCACCTTCATAAGCCAAGGGGTGAGTCTCTATGAATATCAGGACAGTGATTGATGTTTCCTGAACTCTTAGAGGGGTGAGCATGGCTGTTATGGACCAGTGAAAGGCTAGCTGAGGCATGAACTTCCAATCCCTTTCCTTCCAGAAACAGTGTGCTTTGGACAATGGGTTCTGCCTCTTATCAGCCATATGACCTCAACTCTTACAACTATAAAAAGGGAGCAAAATAGGGCATCCTGCAGCTGTTACACAAATTATAAAACATGACATACTGCAAGTGATTAGCAGAGTGTCCAACACATAGTCAGTGCTCAATGCATGGTAGCTGCTTTTATTATCATGCAAGATTACATTCCAAATAACCTTAACAATTGTCAGAGATTATGTTTGTCTCCAAGAGCCTTGCATTAGCATTGGAAGAAGAGATAAAGATGATGCTTTTTAGAATGTGGGTCTAGGTGAACACATAGACTCAGAAGTGGAAGTAAACATCATAGAAATTGTCTTTGGTTATAACAAGAGAAGAGGACATCTTATGGTTTTGGGGCTGGAGGCAGTTCCCCAAGAATATGTTCAAGTTACATGAGAAAGATGGTTGCCTCCCAGAAGATGGTATACTGATGACTACTAAGCACATGAGAAGATGCTGCATATCATATGTCATTAGGGAAATGCATATTAAAACAACAATGAGATACTACAATGAACCCATTACAATGACCAAAATTCAGAACATTGACACCACCAAATGCTGTTGAGGATGTGGACCAACAGCAATTTTCATTCATTGTTGGTGGGAATGCAAAATAGTAAAACCATTTTTGAAGACAGTTTGGTGGTTTCTTACAAAATTAAACATACTTTTACCACCTGATCCAACAATCATGCTTCTAGGTATTTTTTCAGAGAAGTTGAAAACCTATGTTCACCTAAAGACCTGTGCACAGATGTTTATAGTAATCTTATTTGTAATTGCCAAAATTTGGAAGCAAGAAAAATGTCCTTTGGTAGGAGAATGGATAAATAAATTGTGGTACATCCAGACAATGGAATATCATTTAGTGCTATCAAACTATGAAGAGACATGGGAAAAACTTAAATGCATATTACTAAGTGAAAGAAGCGAATCTAAAAAGGCTACATACTCTATGATTCCAACTACATGACATTCTGGGAAAGGCAACGCTATGGAGACAGTAAAGGGATCAGTGGTTGGCAGGGACCGTGGAAGAGGGAGGGAAGAATGGGGTAGTAAAACCATTCTGTACAATATTATAATATAATGGTGGATACATGTCATTACCCATTTGTCCAAACTAATAGAATGTACAATATCAAGAGTGAACCCTAATGTGAACTATGGATTTTGGGTGATTATGGTGTGTTCATCGACAATAACAAATGTGCCACTCTGGTGAGGATTGTTGATAATGAGGGAGGCTATGCATGTGTGGGGCAGGGAAGATGTGGAAAATCTCTGTACTTTCCTTTCAGCTTTGCTGTGAAACTAAAACTGCTCTAAAAGAATTAAAATCTTATAATAAAAATGGTGGTTACCAGACTGCTATACATGAGAAGGATAGGATTGAGGAAGAGACAAGATCCTGGGATCTGGGATCTGGGAATGAGAGGCTGGTTGGAAAGTGTGTGGTAGGAAGTGGGCCCAAGGTTACGGGAAGTCAGAAACTTGGGAGAACAGAAATACCCAGAAGATTTGAAGCCTTTTGCTGTACGGTCTGGGATGTAAACCTTCCCTTTTCTCTCCTCCAGGAGAGCTCCGTATGCATTCATCTAGTTAACAAATTATTTTGTGTGAATGGATTCTTTAGGGGTGCTCAAAAGTTGTTGAGTTCTACCAGTAGGTTGTTGTAGGTGAAAACTGGGAGAGTTTTATGAGACATTGGAGGCAGAGAAAGAGAAGGCACTGGCTTCTTTTGGGTTACAGTAAGAAACATATCTTAGAAGTCCTCTGAGGCTGCCCTGTCTCAGCCAGCTGGGGAAGCATCCACATGGGAATCTGTTGGCCTCCTGATGGTAGATACTCAGCCAAGCTCACATATCCTATTTGGAGGTTGGTCAAGTTAGATACCAGTAAAGCAAGTGCACCTGTCCCCTCATCAACCCTCTGCAAGTGGTGGTGATATTTTGAAATGAGGTCATTTATAAAATTTGTATTCTTGAGAGTTTTCATTGAGGCTCGTGCTCTGGTTAGTTTGGAACCAAGAAACTTATTCATAAAGAACTAAAATTATTTATCTGTATAATATTATGGCAGCTTTGGATCCTATCCATTCATGTGGAAGTCAGCTAACTCTACCCAGTCACTCCCAGGTGACCAGCATGGAGCTGGGCCTATGACCTGAAGGGGATGCAGAAAGCCTATGGGAGTAGGGAGTATGTTCCAGATTTTGGATTTGTCCCACTTTTCTCATTTCATGTGTGTCATTGACTAAACCACAATATTCCTAAGTACCACTGAGGTTTTCTTGTATTCTGACACTCCAAGCACCTTGGGGCTAAGACAGATCCAGCTATTCACTCCGGCCAAAGGATCTGTGGTGACCTTCACCTAGCCATGTAGCATACAGACACATTACTTGCTCTGGGAAGAGTGTATCCCCTGAGATTTATCTGAGGTCTGGAGAATTTTGTTCTGGGCTACCTATTGCCCTGTTGTCTCTCAGGATTGATATTTTTCCATAGTCAAGCACAAAGGCATGATATCAAGACACTCTGTTCATAGTAACTCCTCCATTTCTCACCTGGGCTATCACAGGGCCCTACTGCTTAGCTGGGCTCTTAGTGGCCCAGGCAAAGAGAATGGGACCTGGGCATTTAACAGCATTGGAGAAAGTTTTGATCTGTCCTTCCCTGGAACTGTTTCTTCCTCTGTTTTCTGGGGAGTGCACTCTCTGACCTCCCCCTGCCTCAGTGGTGCTCATTAACAGTCCCTTTGCTGGGGCTTCCTCATCCTCTTAATCCCTAAACTTTGGGTGCCCCAGGGTTTATCCTTGCCCTCTTCTCTAACCATCTATATGTACACCCTAGTCCTGTGATTTTAAGTATTATCTATATGCTGATGACTCATTTTTTGCATCTCCTCTTAGAGCTCTAGACATATATTCAACTGCATAGTTCATATTTACACTTAGATACCTCATAGTCATCTACAACTATGTATGTGCCAAACCGGACATTTGATTTTTCTCTCCTCCCCTCCCCAAGTTATATTCTCTCAGTATTCTCTAAATTAAAACATGTTTCCTCAATTCACCTTCTTGTTCAGGCTTGTAGTGAAGTAATCCCTGATTCCTCTCTTTTCTCTCATCCTGCACATCAATTCATCAGAATATCTCCAGAATCTGATCACTGCTCACCAGATGCTCTGTCACCATCTTCCCCAAGCCATCATGGCCTGTCACCTAGTCAGTAGCCAGAGACTCCCAACTGGTTTTCCTGCCTTCATGCATTCTCACTGCAGCCATAGAGACCATTGTAACATGTGAATTGGAATATGGCACTCTCATTCAATAACTTGATATTACACTTTGAGTAAAATTCCAAATCCACAGGAAGTATCCAAGGCCTTAAATTATCTGGTGCCTGTTCTACCTCATCTTCTCTCTAGCAATGTTGGCCTCCTCACTTGTCCCTTCATCACACATAGGATTCTTCTTCACTGGAGAGTTTGCATTTGCTCTTCTCTCTGCCAAGATAAATCTTCTCTCAGATAGTCCCTTAGCTCAGCCTCTGACTTCATCTAGGCTTCTGATGAAATGTGCCATATTCAGAGAGCTGTCAGGGACCATGTTATCTGAAATGCCACCTCCCATTGCTATCTATCCACTTACATTTTTATTCATAGCAATTATTCCTATCTTGTGTTTATATTACACATTGTTTTGTTTATTTGTTTATACTATATCTTCCTTCACTATATTATAAGCTTTGTCATTTTTTTAATGTCTATATTTTTAAAAACCTAGAATAGTGTCAGGTATGAAGTAAGCACTCCATAAATATTTGTTGAATGAATGAAGGTACAAGTAAATTAAAGAATGAGAAAGCATGTGGGCTCCTAATGCAATGCACATGAATACTCAGCTGGATTTATTCAAACATTTCTAAAAGCCAGCCAATAAATCTTTTGGGCAAAGAGTTCCCTTTAATACTTGGCAATGTCCCGGCATCTGAAATGGGTAGAATATTGCAGTGGTGGAGGTTTGTGGACAAGCTGTTATAGATGACTCCACTTGTTTCTTTTCTTTAGCTCACTCTAGGGTCTTTGGAATAGGAAAGAGTTTATGTCTATGAGGCTTAACTCTGATGTGCAGCAGTTGTTTGTTCTCAGGAAAGTTATATAACCTTTCTGATTGCTTGCTTTGGTTGTACAAAACTCAGATATAACTAGAGCCTCCATCACACAGTTATTGTCCAGATCATATGTAATGTATATAATTTACTTAATACTGTGCCTGTAATGTGGTAAATACTGAATAAAGAGTAGCTTCTCTGGATCATTGGGAATCAGCTGAAGTCTAACTGAACCTAAGTCCTGCAACTATGGCCATACAGAAGAAGCTTCCTCGAGACTGACAGGGGGGGAGAGACACGAAATGAATTCACCCTACACTTGTGTGTGACTGTTAAAATCAGGAGGGATATATCAGCTGTGGAGGTCCCACCCTGGAACAGGAAGGGGCCCCAGCCTAGGGTTTAGGTTCTGGGAAGAGAAGAACCCACACTTCTGGCTTGTGAAAACTAGCAAAAGTTGTGGCTGGGGTCCCAGGCATTCCTCTTAAAGGACTCATATATGGACTTGCTTTGCGACTCAAGCCAGGTGGCCCTGGAAAGAGCACAGGCTTCAGCTGAACTTGACCTGCAGCAGGTCCCCTCCCAGGAGACCCGAGGGCTCACCCACCCAGTGGCCAGCTTCAAACTGAGCCAAAGCATCACCCATCCATGTCTAAGGAAAACAAACCCAAAGGGAAGACTGGGAAAGCACCAGAGCTCTGCTAAAGTGAATCTTGCTCCTTAGGGTCACCCCTGCATAACAGATCCTCCACTGTAGTCACAGTCAGTCCTCACAACTAATCAGCCTGAATGTAAATCCCTCTCATTGATGTACAAAGAGCAACCAAGGCTCAACTACAATAGGTGGGCACACAACCCACACAAAAGACACACCTAGAGCACCCAGCTCAGGTGACCAGGGAGACTGCACTGCTGAGCCCCACAGGGCACCTACTACATAAGACCACACTGTACTCAAACTGGAAGACATAGTAGCCCTACATAATACATAGAAACAAACACAGGGAGGCAGCAAAATGAGGAGAGAAAGAAACATGTCCCAAATGGAAGAACAGGACAAAACTCCAGGGGGAAAAAATAAATAAAATGGAGACAAGCAATCTAACAGATGTAGAGTTCAAACACTGGTTATAAGGATGCTCAATGAGAACTTCAACAAAGAGATAGGAAGCATCAAAATGGAGATAGAAAACATAAAAAAGAGCCAGTCAGGAATGAAGAATACAGTAACTAAACAAAGAACACACACACACACACACACACACACACACACACACACACGAGGTCTGACAATTAAATTCACAAACTTGTTGCAACAGCGTAATCTTTTTTTGACATCAGAGGGATTATTCATTATGAATTTGTACCCACTGGACAAACAAACAATTAACCAAGTTTACTGTTTGGAAGTGCTGAAAAGACTGCATGGAAAAGTTAGACAACCTGAACTTTTTGCTAACAATTCATGGCTCTTGCATCATGACAATGCACCAGCTCACATGACATTGTCTGTGAGAGAATTTTTAGCCAGTAAACAAATAACTGTATTGGAATACTCTCCCTACTCATCTGATATGGCCCCCAATGACTTCTTTCTTTACCTGAAGAGACAGGAAATATTGAAAGGAAGACATTTTGATGACATTCAGGACATCAAGGGTAATATGACAACAGCTCTGATGGCTATTCCAGAAAAAGAGTTCCAAAATGCTTTGAAGGGTGGACAAGGCGCTGGTGTCAGTGCCTAGCTTCCCAAGGGGAGCACTTTGAAGGTGACTATAGTGATATTCAGCAGTGAGGTATGTAGCACTTTTTCTAGAATGAGTTCACAGACTTAATTATCCAATCTCATATATATATATAATAGAATATTGCTCGTCCATGGAAGGGAATGGGTCCTTGCCACCTGCAGCAGCATAGATGGACCTGGAGGGTGTTGGGTTGAGTGGACTATGTCATATAGAAAAAACAGATGCAATGTGATTTTGATTATATGTCGAATCTAAAGAACAACATAAACAAACCAAACAAAAAGAAACTCATAGATAAAGAGAACAATTTGATGGTTACCAAATGGGAGAAGGTTGGCAGGGTGGGTGAATAAGGGGAAGAGGTTAAGCAGTACAAATTGGTTGTTACACAGTAGTCATGGGGAAATAAAGTAAAGCATAGGAATGTGGTGAGTAATATTGTAATAACTATGCATGGTGTCAGATTTAGCAGGGTGATAGTTGGGAGAGGTGTTTGGGGCAGGGTAAAAAAGATAAAGGAGTACAAGTTGGTAGTCACAGAATAGTCATGGAAGGTTAAAGTAAAACATAGGGAATATAGTTAATAATATGGTAATAACTATGTATAGTGCCAGGTGGGTACCAGGCTAGTCAGCGGGATCACCTTTTAAATTATATAAATATCTAACTACTATGCTCTATATCTGAAATTATTATAAAATAGTATTAAATGTCAACTAATTGAAAAATTTAAAAGGGGGGAAGGTGAAGGAGAATAAGAGGTTCGATTTCTAGGTATAAAACGTAAGTCATGGGGATGTAATATACAGCACAGGGAATATAGTTAATACTATTGTGATAGCTGGTGCAGTGTGAGATGGTTGCTAGACTTATGGTGATCACTTCTTTAGGTATATAAATGTTGAATAACTATGATATACACCTAAAACTAATATAATATTATATGTTAACTGTGTTTTAATAAAAATCTTTAAAAAATAAAAAAAAGTAGTTGCTACGAAGATGATGATGATGATGATGATGGTGGTGGTGATGAAGAAGGAGGAGAAGGAGAAGAGGAGGAGGATGGATCATGAAGTTGCCAACTGGAAGGCAGTGTGGCTTGTAAAAAGATAGGAGCCCAGGATCAGGACACTGACAGTTCAAAGTTTCCCTGTGGAATAAATATGTATTAGATGAATAATTCTCATAGGTCGATGATCTTTTCCTGCAAGAAGCTTCCCACAGCTGGGCTCAGGGCTTCTGGGAAAGCATGGTGGGTGCATGACTTTGTATCACTCTCAGCTCCGGGCTGCAGAGCCACCGTTGGTGTTCGTGAACAGCTGTGGTTCAATGGTCCGTGAAAGGAATGTAAGTCTAGACTTACTCTCAGCTCATTCTCTTTCTTCAAAGGCCTACTGGTGTCATCCTCTTGGTCAGTCAGAAACCCAGAACCTTGTTCTCAGCAGGGTCAGTGATTCTATAACACATTTTCTCTGTGGTCCTTGCCTCTCTCACTCACTGCTACCATCAGTCTCTTTCTCTGTGTGTGGCTGACATGTCTCTCTGTCTCTCCTTGCATTTTTTCCTTTTTCTCTTACTATTTCTTTCTTTCTTTCTCTTTTCTTTCCCTCCCACATTCTTTTTACCTCCACCATCTTTACCTCTACTGCAAAAGATAGTCATGAAAGGGTCAGGGCTGGTGCCTAAGTGGCTGGCGACCATCTGGGGCTTCTCCAGAGGACAAGCAGCCCCACATGTGCTGGGGTGGGAGCAGCAGAGTGTTCCTCTCTCTTCCCTGCTGCCAGGGCTTCCCAAGCCTAAGAAATGACAGGGAGATTTAGGCAGGGGATGAAGGTTACTGGCTTTTCCTCATAGTTTCATCTCAGAGGGATTGGAAAGAAGCATCTCAGGTTGGGTGGCCCAGAGTGATGGACATTCACAGTAAGGGAGAAATTCTAGGGAAACAAAACACTTCTGGGCTCCGGAAATTCTGGCTTTTAGCCCTAAGCTTCCCAAATAATTATCTGCATTTTTTGACAAGTCACTTCCCTGTCTGGGCCTGAGTTCCCTCACCTGAGAAAAAGAGGGCTTAAATTATCTTGCAAGCCAACTCTGCCTCCAGAACCTCAGTGATTTTAAACTGAGAAGAGACACTCTGTGTTACCCGTGGTACCTAACACTTTACCCCCATGCAGTACTGATCCTAGGACAACTGTGGCCTCATCTCTTGTCTCTATGCTGATGTGGATCCAACTCAATGTACTGAAGTCCTATTATAATATGGATACTTGTCCTTTGACCTCTGACCAGCACATGCACGTACTTTTCCTGTAGATAGCCCTTCAGGTTGTGGCATGAACAAGGTCATTCTGCAATGATCAAGTCTATGTTGAGGCCCTACACAGTTGTAGTCACTGTTGGTGCTCCATCTGCATGCACGTGGCCCAGACAGAGCAGTGAAGAGCCTCCTTTCTGCCCAGACATCTCTGAGGTTTTTGGAGGGATAGACTCTTTCCCTCTCCCATGATGCAGCTCTAAAAGAGGATGTCTATTATAATATTCCCACCCCCATTCACATAGGGCTAGGCATGTGAAACAAATAGAAGCCAATATTCTTCTCTGCATGGGGGTATGGGAAAGGCTTTCTTGCTTTGGTATATATGTGGAACTGCCAGCAACCATGTCCCCCGCCCCATGTAGAAATCAGTTCTGAAAAGGAGTGCATAAAGCCAGTGCTCAGAATTAGGCAGGGACAATGGATGGGAAAAGCAATCCTGGTGGTATTTGAGTTCCTAGATCAGCATCTAAGACCCAGAGAATCCAGGCTTCTGTGCTGCTCTTTGAAGCTTGGTTGTTGAGTTCTTCTTTAAATTCAGCTTGGCAAACCACCAAGAGCCCCCACTAAACCTTCCTTTTTGCTTAAACCAGTGTGATTTGGTGTCCCTCAGGGGTACTCCACCACAGTGGGAAAGCAGCAAAGCTGGCTGCATTAGTCAGAGTTCTCCAGAGAAACAGAACCCATAAGAGATTGATTCCAATGAGTGAACTTTATTATAAAGAACTGGCTCATGCAATTATGGAGGCCATCAGTAAGCAGCAGACCCAAGAGGCTGACAGGCAGTTTGAACACCTGAGAACCAGGGAGCTGATGGTGTAAATTCCAGACCAGTATGAAGGCCTGAGAACCAGGAGTGCTAGGGCAGAAGATTGGTATCCCAACTCAAGCAGCCACGCAGAGAGAGAACAAACCATTGATACAAATAGCAGCCAATATCCATCCTTCAATACTCAGCCCACCAATTCACATGCTAATCTCTTTCTGAAACACCCTCAGGGACACACTCAGAAATGATGTTTATCCAGGTATGTTGGTGTCCCATGGCCCAGCCAAGTTGACACATGAGGCTCGGCTGGGAAGCATGTCTCAACTTCCTTGTTATGTCTTGGCTCTGCCACTGCTTGCTGTGTAACCACCTGTGATCTCTTTACTGGCTCTGCCACCACCAGCGTTCACTTGGCCTCTGAGCACCACCTTCAACCTATCAGTTGAAAAAATTGAACTAAGTAGTTTCTTGGGGTTTTAGTCCAGCACAAACATCTCATTTGTAATTCTAGGATGAAATCAAGGCATTAGAAACTATATTCTGAGAAAGCACTCTATTTCTTTCCCAAACCTCTGAGTTGCCAAGGGAACCGCTGCCTTCCCTTTTGCAGCTGTAGTTCCCTTCATCCAGGCCCGAAGCCTCTGGGCATCTCCTCCAGGATTCTGAGTGACTGTCATAGGTTCCACTACGGCTCCTCCACATGATTTGAGATGGTGTAACAGGAAAACTGAGGAGAACAGAAGGGATAGAAAGCAGGGAGAATGAGGGTCCCAGGAACTATGGAAACAACAAATTGGCATGCTTCCCTCTTGGAAACATGATGTATTTTCCCTGTCTCGTGTAACAATTTCATCAGTCCAGAAACAGCCTGGGGCATTAGATGAGTGGCTGGAGTGAGATATATCTGCCCCTCCATTTGTTCACTGAAGACAACTATGGTGCTGTTCCAAGTACAAGAGTATGATTTATAACTTAGACTCTGGTCTAGATGGTCCTGAATTCCAGCACCAACAAAACTGTGTACCTTGAACAAATT
>NW_017732028.1:920303-921069 GCF_001890085.2 Hipposideros armiger
TTGGGTAGAGAAGAATAGGTGGGGGACGCTGCAGCAGTAGTAAGACTGGTCACTCAAAAGGCTTAAGGAAGGATGCAAAGCCCCAAGAAGCTGTTAGTGACATTTAAGTCACCCTGGTTTGCTGGCAGAGGCAGGGCTCCAAGGGTCCTGGGCATTATGACTTAGACACGGAACAAGAGCCTAGAGAGTGAGGGACAGGATAGAACCCCCAGGAGAGAAGGCTGCTCGAGTCTGACCACCCTTCCTCAAATAGGACCACTTCCCCCTACTCTGCTATATTTTTTTTCTGAGCAGGTCTCTCCCAACCAGTAAACAAAAGAGTTGCAGTTTGAACCCAGGGCTGTGTGAAGCCAAAGCTCACAATCTCTTTGTTGGACAGGGAGGTGTTCCTATGGTGGAGAAATCCGGGTATAGAGAGATGGACACTGGGAATAATGAGGCAAGCGGTCACCCGTGTGACCGTTCTTTGTGCCAGACGGATGGCACATGCAGAGAGAGCACAGAGACTCAGCCTTGAGATTATGTGGGTGAGAGGAGGGAAGTGCAGAGGAAACCAGGATCCAAGGTTCCAGAGCACACAAATCCATACACCACAGTGAGAACCCAGGGCAGCTGGAAACTGCAGGAGCTCACACGTAGCCTTTCTCAGGATGGAGGCTGCTGAATTCAATACATCATCTCTTAATTTAGAGTTCTTGCTCCTGACTCCACTATACCCCAAAGCCAGGTTCAACTACCTAACAGCAGGGACTCCCAGAAGCCTGTG
>NW_017732028.1:925317-926382 GCF_001890085.2 Hipposideros armiger
TTTCATTGTCTAACATCTCCACTCAGCACCTTACACTCCAGGTTCATTCATGCCACTGCAGATGGCGAGAACCCATTACCTTCCCTGACCGAGCAATATTCCGCTGTATATATGAACCACCTCCTCTTCATCCATTCTTCTGTTGACAAACACCCAGGCTGCCTCCACATCTTGGCCATTGTAAACAATGCTGCAATGTACATATGGATGCAGATTTCCCCTCAAAGTAGCATTTTGAGTTTCCTCAGATAAATACCAGGAAATGGGATTACTGGGTCCTTCTTTGTCTCTTGTTAAAGCCTTTGTTTTATAGTTTATTTTGTCTGGTATAAGTATTGCTACTCCTGCTTTTTGTTTGTTTGCTTCCATTTTTATGAAATAACTCTTTCCATCCCTTTACTTTCAGTCCGTGTGTGTCTCTCAATCTGACATGAGTCTCTTGTAGGCAGCATCTGTAAGGGTTTTGTTTTTTTTATCCATTCAGCCACTGTATGTTTTTTATTAGAGCTTTAATTCACTTAAATTGAAAGCAATTGTTGATATGTAGTTTTTGCCATTTTATTATTGATATTTTTGATCCCCACCCCCCATCTTAAAGAAGTCCCTCTTACATTCCTTGTAATACTGGTTTGGTGGGGATGAACTCCTTCAGTTTTTTCTTGTCTAGGAAGCTCTTTATCTGTCCTTCGATTTTAAATGATAGCTTTGCTGGACAGAGCAATCTTGGTTGTAGGTCTTTGCTTTTCATTACTTGAAATATTTTGTGCCAATACCTGCTGGCTTGAAAAGTTTCTGTTGAGAAATCAGTTGGCAGTCTTATGGGAACTTCATTGTAGGTAACTAACTGCTTTTCCCTTGTTGCTTTTAGGATTCTGTCTTTGTTTTTAACCTTTGGCATTTTAATTATAATGTGTCTTGGTATGGACCTGTTTGGGTTCATCTTGTTAGGGGCTCACTGTGCTTTTTGGACTTGCATGTCTATTTCCTTCACCAGGTTAGGAAAGATTTGAGTAATTATTTTTTAAAATATGTTCTCAATGCCTTGCTTTCTCTCTTCTACTGGTA
>NW_017737749.1:0-1149 GCF_001890085.2 Hipposideros armiger
ATGAATCCCACTTGATCATGGTGTATGATCTTTTTAAAGTAATGCTGAATTCGGTTTGCTAGTATTTTGTTGAGGATTTTTGCATCTATGTTCATTAGGGATATCGGCCTGTAATTTTCTTTTTTTGTAATATCTTTATCTGATTTTGGGATCAGAGTAATAGTGGCTTCATAAAATGTGCTTGGGAGCTTTCCTTCCTTCTGTATTTTTTGGAATATTATGAAGAGAATCGGTATTAATTCTTTTTTGAGTGTTTTGTAAAATTCACCTGTGAAGCCATCAGGTCCAGGACTTTTGTTTGTTGAAAGCTTGTTGATTACTGATTCAATTTCTTTGGTAGTTATCAGTCTGTTCAGAGTTTCTGTTTCTTCTTGGTTCAGAATTGGTAGATTGTATGCTTCTAGAAATTTATCTATTTCTTCCAAATTGTCGAATTTGTTGGCATATAGTTGCTCATAGTATTTTCTTACAATTTTCTGTATTTCTGTGGTATATGCTCCTCTTTCATTTCTGATTTTATTAATTTGGGTCCTCTCTCTCTTTTTCTTGATGAGTCTGGCTAAGGGTGTGTTGATTTTGTTTATCTTGACAAAAAACCAGCTCTTGGTTTTATTGATCTATTGTATTGGTTTTTTGGTCTCTTTTCATTTATTTCTGTTCTGGTCTTTATTTTTTCCTTCCTTGTACTCCCTTTGGGGTTGTTTTGTTATTTTTTTTTCCAATTCCCTTAGGTGTAAAGATAGTCTTTTTTTAAAAAGATTTTTATTGGGGAATTGGGGGGATGGGAACAGTGTTGGGGAATTGGGGGAAGGGGAACAGACAAGTTGTTGTCATTTTTTGTTCTTCAGTCTAGTTGTGGAGGATTTTGCTTCACTGGCCCAAGTTGGCACCATCATTGCGCTCTTCCCGGCCGAGGCAGATCAGTCGCTGGCTTCTGGACGGCTGCTCACTGTGGCTGCTGGCCGCTCACGCTGGTTGCTGGCTACATACGGTAGCCCATGGCAACCCACTGCCACAGGGGCTGCAGCCTACACCATTGCTGGCGACTCACGGCAGCCCAGCTCTAGGTTGAGCTGTTGTTCAGCATCTTAGCTGTGGAGGGCAGTGTCACTGGCCCTCATATGTGGGATCCGAACCGGGGCCCTCTGG
>NW_017737750.1:0-1149 GCF_001890085.2 Hipposideros armiger
GAATTGTAATAGATAAGCATGATATCGGGGGTGGGAGGGCAGTAGATGGGGGGAGGGAGGTTGTTACTTTGTGAGGGTGAAAAGGATAACTATTGCATTGTTCTGTACACCTGAAACTAACAATAAAAATAAAATAAAATAAAAGTGATGTCCACTTTTAGTTTAAAAATAAATAAATAAATAAATAAATAAAATAAAATAATACAACATCATTAATTCTATAGCTCTCTAAATGTAGGAGTATATTTATAATTCTGGAGACTTTTTTGAGTTGGAAAGTTTGATTTATTTATGCCTGTATCTCTGCTCCCCTGTCTCCCTACCAAGAATTGCCACTCCATCCTTTTCTAATAGTACTGTTTCTACTTAAGATTTTTGTGCCAAGGTGAAAATCATTCTAAATTGCTTTACCTCAGCACTTGAAATGAATAGATACTCTCTCTCACTCTCTTTTTAAGAAAGAGGCTTCCTGGTTTGGGGAGATTATTTTCACCCTCGTATGAATCTGGCCCTCCCATGAATAGCTTTCTTCTTTTCCTCGCCTTATGCTATGTGCTCTATCTACATCTGGTATCCAATGCAAGGCAGAAACAGCACGTTATCAAACACGACAAGAAAGAAACATAAGGCTCTTAGAAACCTTGGATCTCATTTTTTGTACTACTGAAGACATACTCTGCAGTATCTGAAAAGCTTTAGATGATTAAAAAGGAAATGTAAGAATGTGTTGTCCTAGATGAGTATGAACGCAGAAAGGAAACCTTTTGTGTATTGCTGGGTGGTCGCTACCTCCAAGGACAGCTGGGAAAACCAGTAGGAACACTATGATATTCAGAAGGACTGATTATGTAAGATGGATACAGTGTTTGGTATTATTTCTGGTCCTATCGGATTTAATAACGTAAATTTGACATGAACGAAAGCACAATTGCTGTTTTGATGAAAAACTTTGTAAAAGAGAAATATTTTAAATACATTTTACAAAAATAATCCATGCTGAGAACATCTAATTTTTATTTATTAATTTATTTTTTATTGGGGAATTGGGGGAAGGGGAACAGACAAGTTGTTATCTTTTTGTTCTTCAGTCTAGTTGTGGAGGATGTTGCTTCACTGGCCCAAGTTGGCACCATCATTGCGCTCTTCCCA
>NW_017737751.1:0-1127 GCF_001890085.2 Hipposideros armiger
ATAAGGAACTCATACAACTCAACAACAACAAAAAACAAACAATCCAATATAAAAAATGGGCAGGGGACCTGAATAGACATTTCTCCAAAGAGGACATACAGATGGCCAATAGACATATGAAAAAATGCTCAACATCGCTAATCATTAGAGAAATGCAAATAAAAACCACAATGATATATCGCCTCACACCACTTAGAATGGCTATCATCAACAAGACAATAATAACAAGTGTTGGAGAAGCTGAGGAGAAAAAGGAACTTGCATACACTGTTGGTGGGAATGCAGATTGGAGCAGCCGCTATGGAAGGCAGTGTGGAGGTTCCTCAAAAACTAAAAATACAATCACCATATGACCCAGCAATCCTTCTCCTGGGTATCTACCCAAAAAATCTGAAAACATTTATCTATAAAGATATATGTAATCTGATGTTCATCGCAGCTTGATTTATGGTGGCCAAGACATGGAAACAACCAAAGTATCTTTTGATAGATGATTGGATACACAATGGAATACTATTGTGCTGTTAGAAAAGATGAAATAGAGCCATTTGTGACAACATGGATTGATCTTGAGATTATAATTCTAAGCAAAATAAGTCAGACAGAAAAAGTCGAGAACCATATGATTTCTCTGATATATGGTATATAAAACTGAAAGCAACAAAGGAAGAAGACAAACAAATGAAGAAACAAAAAGTCATAGCCTCATAAAAGAGTTTGGTGGTTACCAGAGGGGAGGAAGAAGGGGGATGGTAGATGAAGGTAAAAGGGATCAAATATATGGTGATCAGAGAACTGACCCTGGGTGGTGAACATAGAATGAGATATATAGATGACGTATTACAGAACTGTACACCAGAAACCTATGTAACTTTACTTGCAATTGTCACCCCAATAAACTAATTAAAAACATAAACAAAACGTGAAAACATGTTTCACATAGTATGTTCGGGGCACTACAGATTTAAACAATGAGATACCCCTAGGCTCCCACTGGAATGGCTAAAGCCCAGTACACTCATGACATGAGATGCTATCCAGGATGTTGGGGAACAGGGTCCCTCATTCATGCTGTTGGGAATCAAAGGTCACGGCCACTTTTGAAGACACTTTGGCACTTTCTTACA
>NW_017737752.1:0-1148 GCF_001890085.2 Hipposideros armiger
GTTTTTCACTTTTTATGTGGCTACTAGAAAATTTTAAATTACATATCTGGCTTGCATTGTATTTCCACTTTACAATGTGCCATAGATGCTATATTCTAAGTTTATAGTACCATGCATAAATGTCAAAGTAGATGGCTAAAAATATGGTTAGATGACTTCTAAAATGCTCGTGTATATTTAGGATATAAAAAGACTGGGAAAGTAAAGGATGTCCTGCATCTTCGATCAATGTTAGAGGCACTTATTGATGTGTTTAAGTACCAAGAAGTGCCAGCTCCCCTCGCTCAGGCAGGGGAAAGGGTAGGAAGTGCCTACTCCCCACTTGAAGCCCTCAGGGGAGTAAGTGGCACCACTGAGAGAGCTTGCCAAGAGGCCGGCCCTGGGGCCTGTGGAAGCAAATGAGAGGGCTGTGATTAGGGAAATTACTGCGCTTCCAGACTGTTAAGAGTAAAGAATGCCTTTCTCCAGGCCAGGTGGGGACTACCTGCGTCATAACCAGAGTGGGTAAAGACAAGAACGTCTCTAAGAGGGCCACCTAGAGGGATGAGAGGATGATAGCAGGTGGAAATTTGCAGACAACTACTGAATGCTGGGAATTGAAAAAGACGGGATTCAGTGAGTGATCCACAGTGACCGGGGTGCGGGGAGAGGGGAGCAGACATGCCACGTACCCTTGTGAGTTGGCCAATTCTACCCAACTCCTTGCCTTAGCAAAAACTGCTGAGAAAAATATGAGACCTCTTTCACAATTCTTGTATGAACCTAAGATGTGCGGCACTCATCTGAAATGTTCATTTCTGCAAACATCATAATCTATAAACAACTGACAGGTTAAAAACGCACTAGCTGTTTCCAGGTGGCTTTCTCTGATCCTTATGTTAGACCTCCCAAATATTCATTAAATTCATCCATCAGATCTTGAGTAAAATTCTTGTGGAAATAACTTTCTAGGCCCAAGATGGGGTTGCTCCTGCTCAGGGTGCCACATCAGCAAAAGGGAACTTTGTAGTCTAGCCAGCCAGCCAGTCCCCAACGCCACCCAACTCAGGGCTCTCTTCTTAGTTCCTTGTTTCTTCTTACCCCAAAAGAAGTTGACTATGTGGCTCCAGGCTATCAGATAATTTTCTATTTCTTGTTCATTGTTTATC
>NW_017737753.1:0-1077 GCF_001890085.2 Hipposideros armiger
AATGGACTTACTAAACTCTGGGTTGTAAACTTTTGTCTTGAGTTTAAAATATAATGAAATCTATCTAAAGTAGCCGTCTCGATGGTACTGATGGGAAGCAAGGCTGACATCACTGAAAAATCCATGGGGATTACCCATAATAGGCTTAAATGTCATTAAAAAAAATACCAGACTATTTTTTTGTATATAATTGTTATATTTATGGATCTGTCAATGGGTCCATCTCAACATTCATGTACTAACAGGCCTTATTAAAGCTAAGTTCTATTGTACTTGTACAGTAGTCTTATTTGGAGTGTCATCAGCTTGGATGTCATCTTTAATCCATCTTTCTCCTGATAGTGACCTTTGTAGACTGTTCCTTAAACCAGAAATGTTCTGGGGTTTTGATGAAACTGTAGCTAAGAGCTTCCCCTTGAGTGAACCATACAGTAGGCACTCAGTAAATCCCATTTTCTTTCATTTCATGTGGTATGTCGTCTAATTTCTGAAATGATGCTTGCATTCAAGTTTGGATTCTATATTGTGTTATCTAGTAGTCTCTAGAGAGTGCCATGAAATAAATGGGACATATAGAAAAGCTTTTATCCTTGAATACCTCTGTTACTGTATGTATAGATTTCATTAAGAACTTGTTTATAACTTTCAAAGGGAATAAAAGGAAAATTTACTTAGTGAGTAATGGAGTGGTAGACCTACAATTGAAAGATTCTGGCAACGTTATCTTGAAGAACATAAATAATTTCATACTAAAACCCCCCTCAAGTTTGGACAAATAAATAGCTACTTTCTACTGTATAGTACATTACATCTCTTCAAACAAGGTTCTCCTGTTCTGCTTATCTCAAGGGATCTTACAGTTTATAGAGATTAAGTAGCATGTACCACTTGGAATTCTTGGGCAGGCCTTAAAAGAAGGAATCAGTTTGAAAGAAAAGAAAAGTTTGGTTTAGTTGATCTATGGTTGTATTTTTTTGTTGTTAATTTAAGAACCTATAGGCAAATGTGAAAATTGCTTCTTTGCCTATGTGAACAAATGCAATTGCACTATATACTAATTTTTTAAACCAATCACCA
>NW_017737754.1:0-1112 GCF_001890085.2 Hipposideros armiger
AGAAGGCTGACATCAGCTGCTAAAATGGGAAATCATGGCTCCTCACCCAATTTCCAGATCTAAATCAGTCCTCAAATTCCGCTCATTGATCAAAGCACATGGTTCTCTTGAGGGAGAAGCCTGCAATGCCATAGGAAATGTATACAGTAAATATTCCCTCAGTTACTCTCCAAAGGACCCTAGAACCATTTCCAGGGTAACAACACTGAGGAATTGGAAAACCTGCACATTTCTAGGACTCCTAGAAGATCTGAGCTGACACCCATGCCATGGAATCTCAAACACCGCCATGATTCTCTGGTTAAATGGGTGCTTTTGGAGGCCAGGTGGGGCTTGGCTTAACTCCATTTCACAGTATATCCAAGTATCTTTGGGTTTAACCTGTGGTTATTTCCTTGGTCTCCATGTGTGTTATTGAGAGAGAAATACTTAGCAGCTGGCAGAACCTGTATATTATGGCCTGTGGAATAAGAGCCAAGTGGAAGCCCTGAAAACCATACTCCTACCCTGAGGAAAATTATAAATCAGAAGTAATGCTATATTATGGGAAGAACTGCCAAGATTAACACCACCACCAAAGACTTAGAGGATGTAGGGGTGATGGTTCATGTAATATTTTCATTCGATTCATCTATATATCCTGCAAAAATGAAATGAATCTTGGCAGATGTATATATTACTATAAATTTATCCAAGTGACAGCCCCAATCACACCTGCTGTATTGTACCATCTGCCACAGAAGCTGCTATCTGTGCTACCACTTGGTTAAGTGACAGTAGATTAACATAGGCTTTGGCAATTCTTATAGGACTACTGATCTTGCAGATAAATATACTTTTTTCCAATTCTTTTCCCTAAGAAGAATCATTTGGTTTTTATTCATATGTTAAGAACAGAAGTTCACATTTATTCCCTAGTTCAAGAATATACTCACTGTCCATCTCTCTATCACAGTAGAGAATTCAGATATCTTGATCATCTTGAAAATCTAAGAACCTAACAGTAAACATTGATGCCATCATAATAATCCAATTTGTGAGTAGTAAGTTGAAAGCACACTACATATCCTAGTAAGACACATGAGTCAAAGGGTAAAAGATAAGCTTTATTA
>NW_017737755.1:0-1148 GCF_001890085.2 Hipposideros armiger
ATGAAATAAAAACTCACAACAGCGGAATGGGGAATACAAGGGAATGAGAAAATAAACTTGAAGGTACATGAATACAAATGATCCAATCTGAAGAATAGGTTGAAAAAGTGACAGAGTCTCAGCATTCTATGAGATATCAAAAGGTTTAATATGCATGTAATTAATTTAAGAAGGAGACGAGTAAGAGAATAGGGTAGAAATAATATTTGAATACATAATACTATTTCCAAAATTTGGTAAAACATATATATTTACAGTTTCCAGATTCTCAAACAACCCAAAACAGGAAAGCTATAAAGAAAAACACTCACCAGTACATCAGTCAAACTAATGAAAACCAAAGATTCACAGAAAATCTTGAACACAACTAGAAGCTCACAGATATAAATATGTGTTGTCATTTTAAGCCAATAAATTTGGGGGTAACATGCTATGCAGAAATAAATATCTAACACAATTATTATAATTGGAGGTATCAACATCTCTCTTTCAATAATTGTTAGAAAAAAATGGATAGAAAATCAGGATATAGAAGACTCTAAAAATATCAACCAATTTACCCTAAATGTAATTTATAGAACACTTCAATCAATAACAGAAGAAAATAAATTATTTTCATGTGAACACAGATTATTTATTAGAATAGATCATATTCTGAACCACAAAATAAACCTCAGTAAATTTAACAGAATTGAAATCATTCAAAAAACCACGTCTACAATGGAATTATATGATAAATGAACAACAGAACGATGTCTGGAAACACCCCCTTATATGAGATCTGACAATTAAGTTCGTGAACTTGTTGCAATGATGTTGTTAACCATTTTTTGATATCAGAGAGATTATTCATTATGAATTTGTACCAACTGGACAAGCAATTAACCAAGTTTACTATCTGGAAGTGCTGAAAATGCTGCATGAAAATGTTAGACGACCTGATCTTTTCACCAATAATTCATGGTTCTTGCATCACGACAATGCACCAGCTCACACGGCACTGTGAGGGAGTTTTTAGCCAGTAAACAAATAACCGTATTAGAACACCCTGTCTACTCACCTGATCTGGCCCCCAATGACTTCTTTCTTTACCTGAAGATAAAGGAAATATTGAAAGGAAGACATTTTGATGACATTAAGGACATCAA
>NW_017737756.1:0-1148 GCF_001890085.2 Hipposideros armiger
CGAAGTGAGGGGGCATATTTTGAGGATTAATGGCAATGTGCCTTTTACTGTAATATTTTTTATTTAAATATTCACCATATTTTTTATCACACCTTCTACACATATATACACATAGATATGTATGTACGTATATATACATATGATGATGCATTACATTTCTTGAAATTATCTGAAAAATTGTGTTTTCCACTTTACTTTTCATAAGAAACATGGTCTACACCCTTCATTGGGAGTAAGTCAAATTCTGTTCTCATTTAGCCAGGTGTCTTTCATAAAATTAGATCATATAGGTTCCAAGCTTTATACACACACACACACACATACACATGTGTATACATATATATACTGTACAAATACATATAAATATATATACACACTTAAGCACATATTTTTCAATTACCCTCTTTGTCTACCATCATTAAAATGCCTGTTTGTTTGTTGGAATGAAAAAAAGAACATTGTCCTCAGCTGAGGTGGAAAAAGAAGCAGATGAAAAATGAGCAATCCGGCCCTGAGCAGGAGAAATCTGCATTTTAAAAACGCTTTGAAAAAAGTCTGTGTTCCCCTAGGAGATGAGATGCTCACTATTCACTCTGCTCAGTAATATAGTACATCAGTACATGATTTTCCTAGATTAATTACATAGGTATTCAATAATAATGACTCATTATTCTACCAACTACATGCTTATACCAGCAAGGCTGGAACATACCAGCTTCATCAAATGCTACTTAAGGAAAGAGCCTACATGCTGATAGATAAATATTGGAAGAGGGAGAAGAATAGGGGGATGGGAGGGGAAAGAAAATGCAGTGCTTGGGTCCACACATGGATTTGATGATTGAATGCCCAGGGCGAGAGTACCTCGCTCTCTGGTTAAAGACAATGGGACTATGCTCATTGGTTTAATCCAACCCTACACACCAGCAGTGATAATGTTTTCAAGAAATCACCCACCAAAGGGATGAGGATGATAGCTTCCTCACTCACTATCTCAGCCTTCATTCATGATGTTCCACCATTTCCCTCTCAGTTGCCCATTTAAACCCTACCCAGTAAGAGTCCACCACAAGAATGACCTCCTTCACAAGGCCTCTCCTGACACCTCTGTCCCCCACTCAATTTTCCTTCTCAATACTCTTATTCAG
>NW_017737757.1:0-1091 GCF_001890085.2 Hipposideros armiger
CCTGAACCAATGACTTCTATGTGATAGGTGAATTTAGTATGAAAATAGCCAAAATTTCCCTTAAGGGGTTGGGAAAAGAAGAAGGAGAGGGAGCCAGCATTTGGGGATGGACTGTATTTGGTAAGAGGAACCTCCCACCCTCCATCACCACCCTCAACCAAGGCTAGATTTTTCTAATCATTTCTCCCCAGTTCTACCCACTGAAGGAACGAGAAAGTGCCCACATCTATGCCAGACTCAATTTAAGACCTTGGTGAAGGTGAACGAGTTGTTTCATTTGTAGGGAACTAGATATATTTCCCTGATCAAAACTGTTCTTTTATTTCTGGGTGAGTTTTATTTTTTTCATCGCTTCCACCACATAGACAAGCAAACTAAACTTGGTTCCAAGAGACTCTGAGGCATCAAATGAGCCAAGAGTGTAAAAGGACACAGTAGATGGGAGAGGGGTCTTTTGGTATTTAAATTGGTTGTAGCAGGCATTGACTTTTGTCTTGCTTGATTCATGTTTCCCTTTTCTTAAAATGTCTTGAAGCAATCATGCAAAATGGACACTGAGGCTGGTGTTTATTATTTTCAAAATGGACACTGAGGCTGTCAACATGACATATTCTCATAAACCTAGCTCTAGGGGAAAGACGGTGTATGAATAAGATACTATATTCAGGTTGTGCTGAGGAGGAAACAATCCTCTGTCTTATTGCTTGCATTTAATTAAGAATGTTGCTGTATTTATTGGAATTTGGAAAGTAAGGTACCAGTGTGTGTTCTCTGAGAGGCAAATAACTGAGTCTAAGATCTGTATTGTGAATATTACGTTACATAACTTCCACTGACCTAAAAGCAAAATGCCTTCATTGCAAAGCTCTTTGAGGCCTCATCTCTTTCGCCTGACTGAAGAAGTTTCTTGCATTTTTATTGTCTGCTGCTTCTTAGATATGACAAGCCAAAGGAGATACAGAACACGTGGGTCCACTCGCTAAGGCTTCAAGGTTTTGTGACAGAGCATAATCAGCTAGGCCCAGCAGGGCTAAAATATAACCACAGAAAACTCACTTGCTACCTAGGGAGGTGTCGGAAACAATGAATTT
>NW_017732029.1:0-974 GCF_001890085.2 Hipposideros armiger
AAAAAAAAACTGTAGGTAGGTTTTATGATTGTCAAGTCATAAATAAATATGTAACTCTTTATTTGGTCCTATTCACTTATTGTTTCTTTATGTGAACTGTTCTTGCCTCAGATATCCACAAGGTGTTCCCCTCACTTCCTTCTGGTCTCTGCTGAAATACTAACTTCACAGAACGCCTTCCTTGCCTAGCCTGCTGAAAATAGCCCCCACATAACTATCTATGTCTATTCCTGATTTATTGTTCCTTGTAGCACTTAACACCACCTGACACATTCTATTTTTATTTGTGTATTTTCTATGTTTCTCCTCCAACCCTAGAATCAAAACTCCATGAGTGTTGGTTCTATGGCTATTTCTTTTATTCACTACTATATCCCAGTGTCTAGAAAAATCACTGATTCATAGCAAGTGATCAAAAATATCTGTCAAATTTATGCATAAAATAATCTTTAGCCCCCATTTCTGCTTAAAACAGAATAAGCAATCTAGGTACTTCTAAGTAAATTCAGACAAAGTCAGTATTTCAACAATCATTTCTGATTTAAACTTAGTCAAATTCATGGATTCCTCCTCATCATCACTTGTCCCCAAGACAACTGATCCATAACCTCAATTCTGGTTATGCATAAGATGATGGGCTTACACGCTATGGCAGCATGGTGAAGCCATGTCATCCTTAGCAAATCTGATCCAGCAACCACCATGATGGGAAAATTCTTCCTGACACTTGATTTTGGTCTTCTTTTCCCTTTGAAGCTTTTGCTGGTGTCTGAGATCTGCCATTGTCTTTGATTGACCGGCATTGACTGCCAAGCTCTTTGGGTCTACAGACTACATCTATGATTAGGGATGGGAAGTAGAATTGTAAGCACTGAAAACCAAAAGAAACTCAGAGGCACAGGAAGGAGGATGCTTTCTTAGGCCCTCTCATAAACAGACAAACCACGTTTCCATTTATAATTTGATGCTCCCTC
>NW_017732029.1:7004-8722 GCF_001890085.2 Hipposideros armiger
TTTTACACAAGCTTTGCTAACGTACTGTTGTAATACATGAAGACAATTGAATACTCCTACCACAAAATCCTCCAGGCCATTCTAAACATTTTTCAGTGTCTTAAAATGGAAAATACTGGGCTTAAATCAAGCATTTATTTGATAATTTGAAAAGATGCAATATGACTTTGACCAAAATATTGCTGACCTTATCCACACAAGAGTTTCTATGCTTTCATGAAAGGTTGAATAGTATTCTAATGAGGCAATAATATATTTCAGTATCTTCAATTTTTTAATAAAATGCCAACTTTGCTTCCTCAATTACAGAATTGCCACTCTTTGTACGATAGACAAAGATTTCAATATTATGTTATATACTGCCTAATTTCTTCCAAAATTCCAGCTAGAAGATAGATATAAGAAATTTTAACTTTTTATTCTTTTAGATTCTCTGTGAACCACCAAAGTGAAATATATTTATGTTATTTTAATTCACCATGATAATGCTAAGAATTACCAATATGACCTTTGTTTTACTGAGGATCAGTGTAGGGAAAAAAAAAAACATGAAAATTGTGTCTGCATCCTTTAAAAACTGCTATTGAAGACATTGTCGTATCTCATAGTGCACAAGTCTTCGTATATAAACGTCTTCCTGAAAGCTTCCTTTAAATGAAATTGCTTAACTTGTTTTTAGACTTTATTATTTTAGAGCAGTTTTAGGTTCACAGCAAAACTGAAGTGGCAGTACAGAGATTTCCTGTATAACCCCTGCCATACACTTGCTTAGCTTTCCCCATTACCAACATTCCCCACCAGAATGGCGCATTTGTGACATTGAAGAACCTACATTGATGCATCATCAACATTCTAAGTCCATAGATGACANAGTGGATTTAAGCCTCAGGGAGAGCATTTGGCTCTATTGCAAGGCCACCCCAAGTGTAAGCTGGTGCCCCATATGAGAGCTCTCATCCTGGTCTCCCCTCCATCCCTGATCCAATTGCTGCCCAGTATCTGGCCTTCAATACTCGACTTGAGAGGGAAATGGTAGCAGTCCGCATGAGAACAGCATGGCTGTACTCTTTAGCTTCCCTAGACCTCTTAACCTTGCTCTGGCTTGTGCAATACTAACTCTGGGTTCCTTTTCAGGCTTGGTTCTGAAGTCTACCTTCTTCCAGAGTACATGCTTTTCAAATACATCTCTAGCCACTATTGCTGAATCTAGGTGAATCTAGGATCATATATATGTATATATGTCAACAGCCTAGATGGTACCTTAATATATATTTTCCATGACTCCTTTCTTCCTTTCCCTGTTGATTATCCTGTATCTCTGTCTTCTCTTCTCTCTCTCAGGGTCTCATCCAAGGACTCATGGGACCATGCCTCTAGTTTAGACTACAAGTTTGTGATCAGTTTTGGGGACAGGGATATGCCCACAGAGATCTGTGAAGATGCTAAACAATCTTCCTAAGTATAAGAAGGTAAAATTATTACTCATACTCCACTCAAAAGAACAGGGAATCCCTATAAACTTATCCAACTTTCCTTGTCAAATAGGGTTGAAGAAGAAATAAATAAACCTGTATTTTGTCCAATCAGATCATTTAAAATCAATCCAACCACAGAAACTCCTTAAAGCAATTCCATCTTTGTTTGGAAAGTTCAGATAAATCCTCAGCTTCTCGACATGGCATGACGTGACCTCTTATCGTATACAGTTGCAGTTTTTT
>NW_017732029.1:11362-12202 GCF_001890085.2 Hipposideros armiger
TTTCTCTTGTCTTCTTCAATTTAGTTTTAAAATGTTTTATAATTTGCAGTGTATAGGTCCTTCACATCCTTTGTTAAGTTTATTCCTAGGTGTTCTATTTTTTTTTCTTGCAGTTGCAAAAGGAATTGTTTTTTGTTTGTTTTATTTCTTTTTCTGAAATTTCATTGTTAGTATACAGGAATGCAATCGATTTTTGTATATTGATTTTGTAGCCAGCTGACAGTGTCCTTTGATAGATGATTGGATAAAGAAGTTGTGGTATATACACAATGGGAAGTACTCGGCCATAAGAAAAGATGAAATAGTGCCATTTGCAACAACATGGATAGAGCTTGAGGTTATTATGCTAAGCTAAATAAGTCAGATGGAAAAGTTGAGAAACATATGACCACTCATATGTAGGATATAAAACTGAAGGCAATAAAGGAACAAGACAAACAAAGAAACCAAAACTCATAGACACAGACAACAGTTTAGTGGTTACCAGAGGGTAAAGGGGGAGGGAGGTAGTAGATGAGGGTAAAGGAGTCAAATATATGGTGATGGAAGGAGAACTGACTGTGGGTGGTAAACACAATGCAATATATAGAGATGATGTATTATAAAACTGTACACTTGAAACTTATGTAGTTTTGTTGACCATTGTCACCCCAATGAATTTTAATTAAAAAAAAGAAAGAAATCATTGCCTGGAAGAATGCCTTCATGCTGTCACATGTACTCTCTCACTTTTGTTTCTCTTCCCTGTTTTAAACAGTGAACAGTTATGGAGTACATGCTAGGTGCATGTGCCATGTGATTTTGATAATCTTACAATTAATTAATAAGGAGTTTTCAAAA
>NW_017732029.1:12793-38422 GCF_001890085.2 Hipposideros armiger
AGTTTTTTGGCACTTATCAATCTAAGAAATATAACAATCACTTTCAACAGGGCCTTTAATTAATGATTGATCAAGTCCCTTAATTATTTATATTTACTTTTTATACTCCACTGCAAAACAAAACCTTATCAAATATATAAGCCATTTTTACTAATATAATAAATTAAACATATATGTATATATGAAGTTATTTTACATATTTTAACACTTTTTATAGGTAGTAAATGTACATTTAATGTGTTAACATCATATCTCAGGTCTATATTCAAATGGCCAATAATATTTTAACTTTAGATTTAGCGATTCTAAAATTCTAAATTATTTCAAACAGTTCATCACACTAAATAGCAGATATGCACAAGCCATGCCCAAAATTTACACAAAGAGGGTTTTGAAAGTTTAATTTACTTCACATTTTAAAAGAATATAATTCCAACTCTTCATGGTATTAAAAGACCCATCTAGGAAACACATATGTAGCACATATACTAGAAATGTCTACTTAATACATAAAATTAGATTCAGTTAAGACCCCTTGCCAACAGATAGAAACCCTTTCATAATCTATAAGGACAAGGACCCTGGTTGTAACCTTCAGGGGGTTGAAATTACCATTGCCTTATTCTTATTCTTACTTCATGTACATCATCCTTCCTTCTACTAAAGAATTCTGCAGCCACATGGAGATGGTAACTAAGGGCTTTACTGCTTCATTGAATATTGCAAAGCTTTGGCTCCCTTAATACGTTTGAGTGTTTTCTTGTCTGGCTCTAAAGACACTTTCAATGCCATCCCACCAGATCCTTCATGCACTTATGTCACTCTTTCATAGCCTGTCTTAAATGCGTTGCCTGATTTAGGTAAGCAGAGTTCTACATTCTGTATTCTGTTCAGATTTTCCTGTTTAACAGGATACAAGCTTTATAGACATTACATGTCATCAAGTTGGATTCTGCACACCTCTCACGTCCATGGTCATAACACCAAACTCATCCTGAGGATAGCAGCAGATAACAATGAATGGGATTCAGAACTTCGAGCTTATTACTCTTTACAATCGTGAGTGGGGGTCTCCCACTTGTCATATACAATGGTTTACCTTACCTCAAATTATCCTACTCCAAATTCCTTATTTTTCCCTTTATTATTGTTGTGGTAAATCTATTATTTTTGTCTCTCTTTACTATTGACTTTCTCTAATTTTTTGGAAGTGAAGGCATTTTAAAAGAGTGAATAAATCATTTTAGAAGTTCATTATTAGAACTCATTACTGTTTGATAGGATTTGAAACCAAATGGGATAACTTAATTAACTAAGATTCCTCACTAATCAAATTTCACCTTTTATTTTTCTTTATTTAAAATGGTATAGTCTTTGAAAGGTAATTTAAAAATATATATTATTCCCTAAAAATATACGGGTCAATGCAAAATTTTTCTAACAAATATATTGCAATATCCTTTTAGAATGAAAATAAAAAAATTAAAAAAAGAGCATCAAATCAGACTGTCTGGTTTTGAACTATAGTTTAATCAGTTTCTTACTCTGTGTCCCTGGGCAAGTCTTAGACTTAAGTCTTAAGGATTCTGAGCTTCAGTTTTCTCATCTATGAAATGAGAATAATTAAAGAACCACCAACTTCATAGAGTTATTGTAGGGACTAATTGAGTTAATGTTTGGGCAGAAAAAAAATGTTAGTGGTTACATTTATTTATTTTAATTTTCACAAAAGACAGAAAACAATAGTTGCAGTATATTGGGATGATATTAACAACAAAGTGCATTTTCTTTATATTATTGTTCGTAGCAAATGCATGGGTTTCATGTTCTAATATATTTAACAGAGTGTTGGAGAATCACAGGTATCTCGGAAAGGATGTAGATATTACTTCTTGGAAGAGTGACAGAAAAAGAGATGCAAAGTTATCAGTGGCCAGAAAAAGACGGTTTTAACATGGTATTCTAAGCAATTTGCGATTCTGAACAGAAGAGACCCACTGACATATTTTAAGAAAAATAATATAATCAAACTACATTTTGGAAATATCAGACTGCTGACAGTGAAGTTCCTACAATACAAATAATCATATTCACTGTTGCAACAAGACTGGCAGAAATCATTTAGAATGGCATCCTAAATGTTAATTTTAAGTATTAAGGTAAATCACACTAGAGAAATCTGTCCTCAGTAACAATTACTTTCCTACAGTCATTAAGACATCCTGTAAGCTAGTAAAATGTCCAAATTCCCTTTGAAAATCTGCAGAATTGGGCCAGCAAATATCTGAAGTTACTCTCATAACTAACTGATAGAGATCAAAAGCAAAGTTCTCTCCAAAATATTAAATGAGTTGCATGTGTGACTAGGAAAGATATACAAAAATGTTTATTCACATTGCACCTTTTAAATAGATGAACTTGGTTTCCAGAGGTACTCCTGCCACTCACAAAATCCAAGGAATACTTTATTTCATATTCTTTGCACACATAGACTCAAATATCCTATGAAGCAACATCCAAATATTGAGCAAAAGCAATCATCACTGAATGGTTTTTCATTTATTTTTTTTTCACTGAATGATTTTTTAAATGACCTGTGAAATCATCCTAACACAGGTCATGCGATATTATAAGTCTCAATCACACGTCCGATAGATCTCTCAAGGCTGCAAGAATATATCATGTCCCACATTTAGCATTATACTTGACATGAATATTTGACTTTTGAATGTTGGAAGCAAATTTTTACAAGGCTTCCATGGCTCAACTACTGAAGAGACAAACATTAATTCTTCAGCCAAATGTTTGCAACTCATTTTGGGGAAATTCTGACTCAGTCTACAAGCTGTGAATTATCTAACTTTCACCTGGCAAGAAGTAATGGCTTCCCAAAAGTCATGAAATTCCAAGGTCAGGTAAAAATAGACACCAATACCCATGAAATTGTCTCCTTGTTAAATGTGACTATAAGTTTACTAAGTCACTCAGAACTGGATGCAATAAAACCTGTAAAACTAATTTCTCCATTTATTGATCATTCATAAAAATGTCATGTATTTTTCAAACCATTCTGAACTTAAGAAAAAAAATGACATTAACTTATATCATTTGTCCCTTTACAGTTTCAAAGCATGTCATATATCATTATATCTTTTCAAATATTTCTCATTTTAGAGAAGCTGAGGCTTAAAAAAGCTAATTTTTTTTGTACAAGTAAATAAAATTACTGAAACAAAGGTCTTCTAATTCTTGGCAATAGTAAAATAAAATAAAATGCTGTGTGATTTGTCACTGCACTTTACTTTTATGGCCACATTTTATGGTAAATAACTGATTTATTCATTATGAAAAACATCTATTAAAAATCTATCCCTGTGATAGATGGTGGGAGAAATTGAGAGATATTTAAAACTGTTGCTATTTTCAAAGAGGTTGCTAATCCATAGCATGTTACTAAGAAAGAGAGGTGTGTGTTTGTGCACGTGCATATGCACACATGTATTTCATTTTACTAAAATCTACTATCAGGAAATAAACTATATCAAATACCCTTATCTTTCAAACTTCCTAATGAATACAATATTTCAGAATATTGGGCCCTCCCAAAGTTGGTGCTTCTTAAAGACATTCTCACATACCAATATTTACTTTTCCGTCTAGGAATTCTGAAGTGAACAAGATTTAAAATATATATACTGACTCTGGGAGGTGAGCACACCATGTGATATATAGATGATGTATTACAGAATTGTACACCTGAAACCTATGTAACTTTACTAACCATTGTTACCTAACAAATAATAATAAAACTTTAAAAAAATCTAAATAGGTTCATATCTAAAAGGTGCTATAGCATAATAAACAAATATACAAAAACATCAATTACCACCAAAAATGCATTTTCTTTTGTATGATATTTAATGTGTATACTCAATGCATAATTTGGAGATGCATTAAACTAGATTTTATTTATAAATAAACCATTCTATTTCCCAAGGGAGTTTTGTGAATCACTTCGTATTTTGTACTTTTGGCGGGCAGAAGACTTTTTAGCACAATTTTATGATTTCAAAACAATTGAATTACTCTTTTAAAATTATGTTTTCTCTTGTAGCCACTGTGTGCTCTGGGATAGTCTTCAAACAATATCTTTAAGCAACATTTTTCACTTCCATACAGTTTTGCACATAGTATTCTTCATTGGTTTTTCTCTGCATAGGCCACTTACTTTGAAATGCTTTCAACTCTGCATCATTTCTCCTATGTCCCTCATTTGTAAGGCACATCCTTTGATGACATAATCCATATGTACAATTTAATTTCTTAAATGCCACCTACAACTTGCTCCCCATCTGTTACTTACCAACACAGTGTAAAATCAAGACATGAATTAATGAAGTGGTAAGTACCTTTAAGTCTGGAATGAGTATCATTGGTTTTATTGTTCAATGCAACAATTTTCAAATCTACATTTGCTATCTGACAATTGTCCATTAATATTTGTAATATAGCAAGGATTTGTAAGGTAATTAGCAAATTGGCTGTTTGGTAGGACCTGGTTCTGAAATTGAACAAGTGTGCGACGATAAGGAAACATTTATTCAGGGTGATATCATACAAGGAGCATACTCATTCCGGGGATGACCAGAATATTCCACTAGCCTTAGACACCAAAGTACAACTGCTTCCCTTACTCCAGCAACAGAGGCAGCTATATCTTTCTTCTTTCCCAACTACCATCTTTCTTCTCTCTTTTCTGCCCTACTCTTGTTCAATATGGGGGTTCAGCACCAGGAATTTTGCCAACAATAATCTTCTGATTAGTGTTTTTGAACATAGAAGCTAAAAAGTTAGCATTCATACTTTTTTGGGGACATTTTATTACATATGAAATGGCATAAGACACTTGCTTCTTATTCATGGATTCAAAATGACATGTATGAGTACACCTAACTTTTTATTTTTTTCTCTGTTGGCACAACTCTGACTATAAAACAAAAGGTATTTGTTGAAAAGGGTGTTTACCTTATTCTCCTCAACTGGCATCTAAGAAACAGAAAGACAGAGGTTTTTATAGCAGAGTCTCCCTATTTTGCTCACAGTCTGTTGTAATTCCACGTGATTACACCTTGTCACACAGGAAATAAGTTAATAAACACGTAATCTGTGCTGAGGACTCTTCCTTTGAAAACTCTACAGGCTTTCTTAGGAAAACAAAAGTTCTATATTAATCTCAACCTTGTCATTAGCAGAAACAGTTATGAAATCCACATAACTTTGGAAAATTTTAACATTTTTAATTTTTTGAAAATGTGCTAACCTTGATATCCCAAGTAGAATATCACTTTTTAAAGATTTTTATTAAAATATAGCTAACATACAATATTATATTACTTTCAGGGGTACACCATAGTTATTTAGCATTTATATACCTACAGAGGTGATTACCACGATAAGTCTAGGTACCATGTGACACTGTACTATGCTGTCACAATATTATTGACTACATTCCTTATGCTGTACATCACACCCCCATGACTTATTTGTTTTACACCTGGAAATTGACCCTCTTATTCCCCTTGACCTTCCCCCCGCACCTTTTTAAATTTTTCAATTATATTGACATTCAGTATTATTTTATATTAATTTCAGGTGTACAGCATAGTGGTTATAAGAAGTAGTCCCCCTGACTAGCCTAGCACACACCTGGCACTATACATAGCGTATTGCCTTCTTGAGATTGTGTAGCACATTTGCACTTTTACTTTATAGCAATTTGGCAATGAAATAACAATGAACGATTTTAATATTATTGATTATAAGGGGCGTTACCTCACATATTTTAATGAAATCTTGACTATTTCTACCATCTGCTATTTCCAGCCTCAACTTCTACTACACGAAATATAGGACAAGAGGAAAATAGACAAGCAGGAAGAAATGGTGCCACTCTTTCACGTCTGGTCATTTTAAGATTAGCAAGTTGTCACCTAGACTTTGGTTTGTCAGTATACATATGGGGCCAAGGAAAACGTAACAAAAAGAAGAAAGAAACAAGCATAATAGAAAGTGATGCCGATAGCATCTGTGATTAAAGAAAGTTGGATAAAGAGAAAGAACATAGCTGCCTCTTGCTGGCGTTAGAGAGGAGCAGTTGTGCTCTGGTTTCTGTGCTCAGTGAAATGTTCTGGTTATCCCCAGAGTGAGTATATTTCTTATGTGATAATATGATGAGCAAACTTTCCTCATCATTGCAACACTTGTTATTTTTTTTTATTGAATACCACTGAAATTTAGAAATCGATGAATACATTTTTTAAAGATTTAAAAAAGCAATTCATAGAGCCAAATTTGTTGCCATGAATTAGTTGAAAACTTTGCTGGAACCCACCCTGAATGGTCCAAAAAGTGAGTCCAACATGTTTTGCTTTCAAAACCATAGACCTGGCTGACCTAAACTGGCCCAGTTACGTTGTTCCTGGTCATCTCTTCAAATAATATATTTTTTTATTAAAATAATGTTTTCTACTGTTGTGGTGACTTCAAAAAATACTCTCTTCCTTGTCACTCACACATTTCTTTCATTCCCAAGTGCTACTTAGAGATTGAAAACTGCCAGTTATACAACAAAGAGGATTCTGGCATCATAAACTGATTACCTCCGATTCTTTTAAAAACAACTGCTAATATTAGGCTTTAAGTGAGACAGATTTTCAAATGCAGAAACACCTACATGTGTTCAATTTGTGTTTGCTTTCTCCATGTGTTCTTATTTTCCACTGTTCTGCAACTTCCTTTTCCAGGTCAACATCTATTCAAAGACTTTTTGAAATGCAAGAAATGCATAAAAATATTCACATGTAAAGTAACCCACTCTGGTCATCAAATCAAAACCTTCGGCCAAATATTAGAGATAGAGTATAGCATAATTAATGGAGTCAAACTTTATATTTTTGTTCAGTATATGTCAAAAATCATTATCATTGTTTATCAATGCTTTCTACCATACTAGTAGCTTCCCAGTAGGTCTGCCTAGATTCCACTCTTCACACTTACTCACTTCTAATTGTTCTCCATACTTACATTGGTTTTCTATTGCTCCTATAAAAAATTAACTCAAAGTTAGCAGCTTATAACAGTTTCTGTTGGTCAGATATCTGGGCCAAAGATCACTCAGCTTGTTCCTCTATTCTGGGTCTTACAAAACTGAAGACAAGGAGTGGACATGACAACATTCATTTTTAGGCTCAGAGAAATAATCTGCCTTCAAGCTCATTTGGGGTGTTGACCTAATTCAGTTCCATGGTTAAAGGACTGGGGTCACTCTTTCCCAGCTGACCATGCACCGAGGGGCACCCTTAGCTCCTACAAATCTCACTCCATCCTTGCATGGGGCCCCTACATCTCAGAACGAGCAAAGCATGTCAAACCCTTCTCCCATGTGGAATCCCTCTATCTTTGCCTTCTGCTACATCTGTCTGCCTCTAATCACCCAAAGTTATCTGTCCTTAAAGGCTCATGTGATTATTTCGGGCACACAAGCATAATCCAAGATAATCACAGGCGTTTAAGGCCCATAACCTTAATTACATCTGCGAGTCTCTTTTGCCATCAAATGTATCATATTCACAGCTTCCAGAAATTAGGGTGTGGACGTCTTCAGGGGGCCATTCTGCCTACTCACGATGGTCAATGTCATAACTTGGCCTTTAGCTTAAAAGCAAATCTTAACATATTCCTGTAACATATGGTCTAAATTACTCCTCCAACCTTAACCAACCAACTTTTCCCTTATTTTCTACAGCTCAACTACACTGAGTTTCTTTAAGGCCCTCATACTTTTTATGCTTTTACCCCCCATGAGCACATTGTGCATACTGGTCTTTCTGCCTAGAAAAATCTTTTCTCCACCATTTTTTCCTCGGGTAACTTCTATTTTTCCTCTGCTCTTACCTCAAAACAAATTTGCTGACTAGGACAAAGTCCCATTTGTAGCCTTGTGCACCAACCCTTTGTAGTCTTCAGTTTTGAGTTTACATTAGTCGGTGATTATTTAACTAAAATCTCCTCTATTTAGGCAACAGCCCCATAATGCATGGGCTGTGCTCGCTTCCATGTTGACGGTGCCTGGCCAAGTGCCAGCCACCTCATAGGTGATTAATAGATAAATGTCTGTGAATGCCGTGTGAATAGGAACAAGTAAAACTGCTTCAACCTGGAATGGCTAAATTGAAGTTCATAAATTTTCTATTAATATTTTTAATATTAATCATTATAATATGTTAAAGATATATTTCAATATCATATTTCAGATATAATAATAAGGTATCATTAATCCTATAAATGTTAGGCTACATCTTGGCCAATTATGTATATACGAGTAGAATATTGTCCATTTTAGTTTCTCAGTTTTGTCTTGCGGTATTAACATGGTGCTTGTCTTTCAGCCTCTTTTTCAACTGAGAATCCAAGAAAATAGGCACCAACCATTACAGCATTACAAAGGAGGGGCTCGACTACCTATCAGGACCGAAATCAAGACACCAAACCAGTTTTGTGAACTTTGTGTAGCGTGTATCTTCAAGTTATACAAGCAAAGACAAGAATTCAGCTAGGAAATCGAAGAACAGATATTTTTAGAGAGAACTGTCAGTGTGACATGTACACTCCAGTTCACCTGCCCACCCCCACCCTATTAAAGACAGAAAGGCAGAGGGTCCACTGGAAGAACTTCAATGAGATCACTCAGAGAACTCAATGTGTCTTCTGAAATTTGAGGGACATAATGGAATGTCTTACTAAAGTTTCAGAAAGCTACAGTGTAAGAAGCTGTTTAAAGTGACGATGACAGCAGAATAGGGGCTAGAGCTGGGAAATTAACTGCAATTGCAGAGAGCCACACATCTTTAGACAGGCAGGAAGGAGACTTCACCACAAAGAGGCCCATGATGGAGCCCACAGGATGACAGGGGGAGCGGAAGGGCCCAGCTGGAGCGGAGGCTTTTACTTGTGCCAAGAAAATTACAGAGGAGAGGTTCTCAGCGATGGAGGAATCGTCAAGTGCCTATGGGAGAGTCCATTATAAAAATGCACCACACTGAGCAAAAACCACCCCAGCTTAAAGACTGACTTTTCCCTCCCTGACCCCAAATTTGGAGGGGCTGAATCTGGAGCTGACCAATTGGGAATAGGAGCTGGCAGAACAAGAGAGAAAAACTGATTGTGTGCCCATTTTCCACGTTCATTAGTAGCCTATGACAGGCTGAGATGGGACGGGGAGGAGGAGGAGGAGAAAATTTTGAATTGAATTTGGAATTTTCTCAAATTAATAAAGAAGTGAAAGTCCTTTGAGGACTAAAGAGACAAGAGGTCTTCCAAAAATTATCTGATAGTAAACTAACAAACTAAAGTAACTGCCAATCATTTAATATAAGGAAGGGGAAAACAATATAGACAGTCAGTGTAGAGGAGGGCATGAGAAAAATTAAACTTGTTTTAAACTTGCCTCTTATGTATAATTTTCTTCCAACATTTATGATACATATTCGCAATGAAGGGTTTACAAAGTTATTAAATATATACATCCATATTAATATGAGCATTTCTGAAACAAGCTATGAAATATAGACAAGGATAAATAAAGGCTCAGTTTTTCAGTACAGAGCAGAAACAAAAGTGGTTATTCTTTTGCTTAATTAGCTTCAATTCTCACAAAATAAAACATATTTCAGTGTCAAAAATTCATATGACATTTCACTCATTTTTTTTTTTTTTTTTAGCTGAGCCATCCTGCTACCTGTTGGCAGCTCAGCAGCTGCTCATCTCGGGCTGGACTCAAACCGCTGTTGCTCAGAGCTCAAACTCTTGAGCGAGCTCTTAACCAACTGAGCCACTTGGCCGGCCCTAATTATATACATTTATTATTATAATAGTCCCCCATATCAATTATTTAGCTTTTCATGGTTTTAGTTACCTAAAACCATGGTTAACCATGGTCCAAAAATATTAAATGGAAAATTCAAGAAATAGACAATTTATAAGTTTTAAATTGCACACTGTTCTTAGTAGTATGATGAAATCTCTTGTGGTCCTCCTTCATCCCACCTGGGATGTGAATCATCCCTCTCTCCAGCATGGACATGCTGTGTATGTCACTTAGCAACCATCTCAGTTATCAGACTGACTGAGATGGTATCACAGTGCTTGTGTTCCAGTCACCCTTATGTTACTTAATAATGGCTCCAAAGCTCAAGAGGAATGATACTGGCAATTCGAGTATCCCAAAGAGAAGCCATAAAGTGCTTCCCTTAAATAAAAATGTGAGTATAGTTCAATAAGATATTTAGAGAGGAAGAGAGAGAGAGAGAGAGAGAGAGAGAGAGAGAGAGAGAGAGAGAGAGAGAGAGAGAGGAGTGGGGAGAGAGAGAGAGTTTGACAATAGTGAGAACCTGAAGGGAGTTTATTTTCATAATATAAAATTCAGGTTTATTTTTCTCCAGTGTGCATTAACGGAACACAGCATGTAAAGATTAGTTCAAACTGATTTGAAGGCACAGATCTCTTTATAAAAGACCTGTCAAAGGAAAAACATGATGTGTTCTGGCACTAGGAAGACAGTGCCAGGAAGCACATTCAGCAATTTACTTTCCAAATAGGAAATATTCATTAGCTCTAAATACCAAGTTGTTTGCGCAACATGTTCATGCACAAACTTGTTCCTAGCACTGCTGAGCATTCTATCTGTCTGGCCTTATATCAAGGGTTGCTCATAATATTGTCTCTTAGCTTCAGTCTCGGTAGACATGAACTCAATAATATGAATATGCACAGTGTCATTAAGCTTGCTAACTTGTCCTTTAAGACTAGCACACATAGCAAAACTAAGCAGAAAAAATTCAACAATTTACTTAATTACAAGCTTTTAGAGTACTGTGGGAACATAAGTAAAACTCTTGATCAAACTAAAATAAACATTAAGAATATTATATTAAAGTTGCATTTTATGAAATAAGAGAAAAAGGAAAACATTTTTAGAAAACACCTAGAATAGTTTTAAAAAATCAGATTTCTTGCTTGAAGAAAGAGTACAGAAAAAAAATCAATTAAGTCAATCTTACAGAGGAAATATGTATGAGTCTCACTATTGTAAAACATGATAAAGAATTATCTCTACTCTGGCTAGATGATTCATGAATAATTAGCTACCTATTACAGTAAAAATAAATTTCTAGAGTCAACAAAATATTTTCCACCCTCACAACCACACACGTACATCTTTCCAAAGTGCTATCCATGGAAAACCTCATACCCCAATAGTCAAGATCTCACAATTATGCTTCCTGCTTTGTAATCCCCAATGACATGATTATCTAACACAGGAGAAACCACACCCTGTTTATGTGTTACCGCTGCTTACTTGAGTCAGATTTCTGTTCTGGCTTCTACTACAGTTATCAGAGCAAAGAAAAGAACCAGGTTATATGATTTTCAAGGAAAGGAAAGTGACAGATTTGAATATTGTGGGAAATAGATGGCCTTCCTCACAAGAACATAATTATAAAATAAAATAGTTATTTAAATGATAAAATTAAATTTAAATTAATATATGATATATGTAACTAAGGTAAGGAGCACTGGTAACATTATAATGTTAAATTAAGAGCATACTTAATTTGGTTAAAAAATCATTGCCTTCTTTATACCAATTCTAGTCAAGAAAGAAATACCCAAAATGCAACATGGACAGGTCAGACACATGCTCATAGGCAATGCTATGCTTACATACACCACCATCAAGTGGGCCTCAGAGGGAAGTGAGTGGTCAGACTTTGAGGACCCAAAGTCTCACGTTGCCCAAAATGTGCTTTAAATTCAACCTTCCAAATGTATTCTTATGCCCCATTATCCTCACTCCATCCATCAATGCCCCATCTTCTAATTGGAAGCAAGATAAGTAATAGAGCAATGAAAATTGCATCAACTTACCTAAGTCATTCATTAATTGTCACAGAAAAAAAGTATACTTATTGACTACCAGTATACTAAGTGCCAGACTCTGTCCTAAGTGCATTATAATCATCAGTAGAATAAGCAGACGCATATTTCTGCCTTCCTAAGCTTGCATTGTGGAAGAAGCCTGCAGTAAACAATAAACAAATGAGTAAATTATAGACTATGTTAGGAAGTTAGAACTGTTTTGAAAAAAAAAAGTCAAAAATAAGATCAAGAGTGCTTGGGGTGTGAGCTGTCTATAATTTCAATAGCATGTTTAGGATGATCCTCATTAGGCAGGGACTCAAGAAGGTGACACTAAGATTAGTGGCTGCTCACTGCATTAATTGGTGGAAGGGAATTTCAGGCAGGGGAAACAGCCAATGCAAAAACCCTAAGAAAGTCATTGCACAGAACCCAAATTTACCATGAGTGAAAGAGAAACTGTTAAAAGGCTTAGAGCAGGGGAGGGTCATGATCTTATTTATATTATAGAACTCTGGGTGCTGAAGTGAGGCTCTAGGGGACAAGACAGCAGCAAATGACAAACTGAAGGCTGTACAGTAAAGTAGGTGAAAAGTAATATTTTAAACCCAGGTGGCAGAAGAGGAAAGGGTGAGAAAGGGCTATTCCAGGGAAGAAGAGGTAATGAAAACAAATGGTAAGAATTTTGTTATTTGGGCACCATAAAGGGGACCCTTGTAGACACGCAATAGAGTCCTGAATTACTGACTAGTTCTATTTTCTGGGTCAATAGCATGAATACAGTTGGAAAAATCAGAGCCAACTTCATTTGTGCTCTGTCCTGATTTTAATCATTACATTTTCTGAATTACATGAAATTCTTTTTCATCAAAATGTGGAATGGTTCTTCATTTCCACATATTTCCCAGTAGCTACCATATGCCAGAACAGTGCTACCCAGGGCATAAAAGATCAAATCAGAAATGATCCCTGTACATTTCAGCAGCGAGGAAAAGTCATGTAAACAAGGACAATAGAATGATGTTATTTGGGGGTTAGACATTTGAGGAAGGTAAATTAGGGCTCAAAGAGGGTGGGTTAGTGATGCGGTAGAGGTGGAAAGGGGAATTTAAGATCAATTTTCGGGTATTATGCCTTTGAAAAGAATCTTGAAAGATGAATAATACTTGTTATGATGAGCAGTGTATTTCAGACAGAGGGGGATATGAACCAAACACAGACATGTGATCCAGTTAAATACTTTAGGTCAAGTGTAAGTAGTTTGGTGTGACTGAAGAACGGAAATGTTGTAAGACAGTTCTTTACGGGTCTCTCATGTTTCTGCACATCCTGCGAAAGAGCCATTAACTGACCTTTTGTTTCAAACTTCCTTTTTAAGGATCCTTCTATAGTAAATACCCTTGGAAGATAGAGATAATGAGTCCTTCTACAGTACAGCCTTGGAAAGTAAAGATAGTGTCTTTGGGTAGGCATGCTTATTAGCCAGTATTAAAGTTTCAAATTTCCCAAGTTCAGGGTTCCTCAGCTATGCTTAAAGCCACTCACTCTGCATGTAGCATCCACTTAGAGCCCTCCAAATGCCCCCATGGGAGTTGGGGGACAAGGGAGACTGATGCATATGTAAATATTACACGATTAATACTTACTATGCTGTGACTTCTAATAAATTCCTTCGTAAAGTTAGGGAATGGCCCACATGACCACCCTCAGTTCTCATACCAAATACAAAGTCCAGGGGTCCCTAAGACCACTCTCAATTTTGATAACTGGCTAGAAGCACTCCCAGAACTCACTGAAAGCTGTTGAACTCACAATTATGGTTTACTACAGCAAAAAGATTAAAGTCAGCCAAGGCAAGAGACACATGGGGCAGAGTCCAAAAGAATTCCAAACATGGATTTTCAGTTGTCTTTGCCCAGCGGACTGCTATGTTATTCCACTCCTCCCAATAATGATGTATGATAAAACACACTGAGAATTCCCAGGCAGGGAAGCTCACCTGTGCCTCGATGAACAGAGTCTTTATTGGGGCTCCATCATATAGATACGGTGGACTACCCATGTGGTCAACACTAGATTCCAGCCACTCCAGAAGTTTAGCTGATACAACCTGACCCAAAATCCCCATGATAAATCACATTGTCACACCGTCTAGCATGGTTCAAGGCTCCCAGGTAAACAAACACACTTTTTTCAAGCAGTGCATTCCAAGGGCTTAGAGATTACCTCCCAGGAAGTAGAGACAAAAGCCAGACCTCCCTTTGGGCAAGTTTAAATTCTTTACTACACACTTCAAACCAGGGGTCTCATATTTTCTGCCAACATCCATGAAACGGTGGCAAGCTAACTTGTTAGCTTGCAATTAGAACAAAATCTCAGACCTTATACAAGTCTTGACAGGAAAATGAAGAGGGATTTACTGAACAATATGCCAAGAAAAGAGGTAAACAGGGTCACATCATAGATTCCTTTTATACTTGCTAAAAGATTGAACTTTATTCTTTAGCCAGTTGAGATAATAGGTTTGTAGAGATACAACTCCACATTAGAAATAGAGATTTTTTTCAACATCACTCAACACCTCATACAAGGTCTGACAATTAAGTTCAGGAACTTGTTGCAATGATGTCGCTAACCTTTGTTTGATATCAGAGGGATTAGTCATTATGAATTTGTATCAACTGGACAAACAGTTAACCAAGATTACTATATGGAAGTGCTGAGAAGGCTACTTAAAAAATTTATACAAACTGAACTTTTCACCAACAATTCATGGCTCTTGCATCACAACAATGCACTAGCTTACATGGCACTGTCTGTGAGAAGGATTTTATCCTCCCCACCAAAAAAAAAATATATAACTTCTTTGGACACCCTCCCTACTCACCTGATCTGGCCCCCAATGACTTCTTTCTTTACCTGAACATAAAGGAAATAATGAAAAGAAGATATTTTTATGACATTTAGGGCATCAAGGGTAATACGATGACAATTCTGATGGCTATTCCAGAAAAAGAGTTCCAAAACTGCTTTGAAGATTGGACTAGGTGCTGGCGTTGGTGCATAGCTTCCCAAGGGGAGTATTTCGAAGGTGACTGTAGTGATATTCAGCAATGAGGTATGTAGCACTTTTTCTAGGATGAGTTTGTGAACTTAATTGTCTGACCTTATACATTGAGGAAAATATTACAAGTGGTTGGAATGATGCAAATTTAGAAGTTTCAGAAAAAAGCATTCTGGAAATCTAGAGAGTGAAAGCATTGAAGATGTTGGAAATAAAGAGATTTAAATAATGGTCTAGACTGTATCAGCTGTATCAGGGAGTCACGAAGCAAAGCCTAGGAATGGTAGTGAAGAAAAAGAGTTCATGGGGATAGAAGACAAAGAACACATGTCAACAGAATAAAGGAGGAAGTTCTGAAACAACAGAAGAATATGATGAGTTTTATTATTTGAAACTTTATATGGGCTGGCCGAGTGGCGCGTTGGTTAAGAGTTGGCTTGGGACACCAGCTCTGAGCAGCAGGGCCCCAGTTCGGATCCCACATGAGGGCCAGTGACGCTGCGCCCTCTACAGCTAAGATGGTGAACAACAGCTCATCCCAGAGCTGGGCTGCTGTGAGTCGCTGGCAACGGCATAGGCTGCAGTGGGGCTGGCCGGCAGTGGGCATGAGCTGCCGTGAGCTGCTGTGAGTGGCCATCCAATGGCTGGTGAGTGACTGCCTCAGCTGGGAAGAGTGCAATGATAATACCAACATGGGCCAGTGAAGCAACGTCCTCCACAACTAGACTGAAGAACAAAAGGACAGCAACTTGTCTGTTCCCCTTCCCCGATTCACCAATGTTGTTCCCCTCCCCCAATTTTCCAATAAAATCTTTATAAAAAATTTATAAATTGATCAATTAAAGTATTATAAAAACAAGCTTAAGGATCTACTACAAGAGTGTGGGTTGTTAAGAATGACTATGAGCAAAATTTTAAGCTCAAAGAACAAAGTAAATTTTGAAATTAAGATTAGTCATATACAACGATATTGAAGTCACTAAAGAGGATGTGAGGCATCATGAGAAAGGAAAAGAATGTAAGTTAGAAGCCAAAATGTTAAATACGTGGGAAGAGTGAAGTTGGTAAATGACAACCTAGATAGGCTAGAAGTGTCCTATCTAGGCACAAGAACCTCAAAAAAGAAAGGGTAGAAAAATAATTGCCTGGAATTCTCAATGGCGAGCTAAAGAATACCCATATTTTCTATATGTTGTATGAGAGATTCAACAGCCTTGATTTAAGTGGGCTTCAGGTAAAGTTCTTGAAACTACAGGAGACCTAAGTTTCAAAATGGAAAAGAAGTGAGAGAGGAGAGGGTTACTGAGCACTCTCTTAAGAAATTAAAGACTGGAAAATGTGTGTTAACAATGAAGCTGGCATAAAGAGTATGTGATGATCATCAATGGTTTAATGGCTAATTTTATGTCAACTTGGCTGGGCCATGGGAGGGTTGGGCAGATATGCAGTTAAACATTATTCTGGATATATCTATGAGGGTATCTTTAGATGAGATGAACACACACACACACACACACACACACACACACACACACACATATGTAATCTATGTGGACCAAAGAATGAGAGATACAATGGAACAGACTTTCTGCAAGTTTCTAAATTCACAAAGTACGAAGTCCCAGTTGCAGATTAAGGCCTATCAAGTTATCAGTTTAATCTTTGCAAATTTCCAGTGAGATAGTGTCAAAATTTTACTTAGGAGTTGCCAAAAGGATGAGCCAGTTACTACATGTTGTCTCCTAATAAAATTGTCTGACACGGAATCTTGGTTGCCTTAAGCAGCAACAGTAGAAATTACAGTGGTGTGGGGTGAGAAGGCCAAATATCTTCTGTGGTGAATGGGACAGAAATGTGATCTTTAAAATGGAATCACTGCGATTAGAGGCACACATATAGCTTAATTTAAAAGCTTAGATCATAGAAGAGTTCATGAACATGATAATATCCAACTGAAATAATCAGGATAAAGTGAGATTAAAGACACAAAATGGAGAAACAGATTAAAATGAGACACAGTTTTCTTAAGCAGGCCATTCCTATAGAAACTGAACGATGCATCTTTCTAAAACATAAATCCTTCTTGTTTTCCTTCTGTTTATGCTTATATTTGAAAGCCATACTGGTGATTCTTTGAATTATGTGACTGTACTACTCACACATTAAGAAGGGTGATTCTTAAGGAAACCTGGGCTTCAGCAAAAATAGGTAGTTGAACAGAGTAGCAACAAAGTGACATTACTTCAGTTTCAATTAGTAACTTGTCTCTCGGGACTTAACATTTCTGAGTTCATTAAGAGGTTCAAATAAGGCCTGCCAAGGAGGGGAAAGAGAAAAAGGAAGGTTTAAGAACTATCATTTAATGGAGTTCCAAACTTTTTTTGTGCTATGCACCTCTGGCATATCCTATGATCTCCTTATCAGGATAAAATGTAGCGGAGTATAAAAAAATGCAAGTATATTAAGATAAAGTTATCAAAATACCAAGGGTATCAAAAAAATGCATACAAGTGGACACTTTGGTCAACGTTGCTCACGCAGTAGTTTGCCATAATCAGAAGTGTTTGGACGCTGATGGGAACCACTTTGAGCTCCTCTTGTAATTGCAGAAGTCAAACGTGACTTGTATTCACTTTTTGGTTTTGGTATATATTGAGTATTACAATTTTAATACAGTTTTCTTTTCTTAAAATGTGTATCCATGTTTTTGGCACCCTCTATACATTTTTAAACTGTGATGTTCTAATATGCATATTTTTGTTAATACATTAAATAATGAGATACAGGGACAAATATAATAACTACCATAAATTTAAAGGAATAAAAAATAAAATAGGGCCGGCTGAGTGGCGCGATGGTTAAGAAATGGCTTGGGACGCCAGAGGGCCCCGGTTCGGATCCCACATATGAGGGCCAGTGACACTGCCCTCTACAACTAAGATGCTGAACAACAGTTTGACCTGGAGCTGGGCTGCCGTGAGTCACCGGCGATGGCATAGGCTGCAGCCCCTGTGGCAGTGGGTTGCCATGGGCTACATAGTATGTAGCGAGCAGCCAGCGTGAGCGGCCAGCAGCTGCAGTGAGTGGCCGTCTAGAAGCCGGCGACTGATCTGCCTTGCTTGGGAAGAGCGCAATGATGGTGCCAGCTTGGGCCAGTGAAACAACGTCCTCCACAACTAGAATGAAGAATAAAAGGACAGCAACTTCTCTGTTCCCCTTCCCCCAATTCCCCAATAAAAATCTTTAAAAAATAATAATAAATAAATAAAATAAAATAAGAGTTACCTAAATCTTTTACAAAAAAGAGTGATACCTAGAATCCACCAGTTTTGGGGTTTTTTTTAGAATGGTCATAACAGAATGTGTGATATAAACCACATGCATTTTGATTTAACCAAGCAAGTCAGTCAAATTAGCCCTAATGATCAATGGACTTTCAGATGTCACAGTTAGAAGGGATAACCTTCTTACAGCCATCTCTAGCACATTCAGTATCTAAAATAAAAACAAACAAAATACCCTGACTGCATATATTTCCCCATTAAATAATTCAGATTCAATTAAATAAGCAACTACTTTCCCATTAAAATTTGTATATGACACTCAAAATGTACATAGGTGGTTTAAAAAGTTACCGCTATTTCATAAAAAAACTAAGAAATCAGTTGGTTGCCTCTTAATTTGGTTGATGGTTACTGTGGCTGTGCAGAAGCTTTTTAGTTTGACATAGTCCCATTCATTTATTTGAAGTCAAGAGATCAAATATTAATATATGGTGATGGAAGGAGAACTGACTCTGGGTGGTGAACATACAATGTGATATATAGATGATGTATTACAGAATTGTACACCTGAAATCTGTGTAACTTTACTAACCATTGTCACTCCAATAAACTTTAAAAAAGAATCCCACAAAAAACCCCTAAAAAGTCAGGATGTTCTTTAAGAGACAGGTGCAGTGGATTTTCCTATGACAGTGGTTTCCTAAGAGGTGTAATGATGACTGACAATTTTTTTTAAATACTATGTTTAAATATGCATTTTAAAATAGTACACTAAAATGTTTTAAAATAAAGTACTAACATGACATTTCCTAAAGCAGTTTTAGAGGCAAATCTGCAGGTCCTTATCTAAGGCATTTGCACATTTATGTTACTGAATTTTATGTTCCACATTTACATGTATTTGAAATATCAAATGAAAAAATTGTATAGCTTAACGTTTATTTATCCTCAAACTCTGCCTCAAATGACTATGAATGTAGAAATACTGAACACTGCTTTTGTTTCATCAAATGTGAGGTATTTTAATTTTGTTTCACAGAATAAGCAAACTCATTGTTCTTTTATCCTTTTAATTTGGAGAGACCTGATTTTCATGTGTTTTCTTTGATAGAAAAACCAATTAAAAATAGTGATTTTATTTTTTTGCTTTCCAGTAATATGGAAACATCTCTATTATAAAGAAAATGTGTAGGACCATAATATTATAAAATGTCTGCCTCTATTCATTTGTTAATTTATTTAACAGCAATTTAATGAGATTACTTGTAAGGTAATGAATGAGTTTTGGGTTAACAAGTAAGGAAGAAATAACTCTAGCACTCAATGAGAGATTTTTATATTTCTGATACATTTTACTTCTTTTTTTCATGCCTATTTCTATTTCTATTATAACTAATAACTAACTGCTCTTATAAAAATGAGGGTATCATTTACTATTGCATCAAAGCAATGAATATCACTTCAGCTCAACAAATTTAGGTAAAACAGAGCAAAATCAACATTCATTCTTAAAATGGAACTACATTATTATTTTTTAATTTCTAAGATATTTTCATATGCCAAACTATTTCTGCTTATTTTCCATCCATTTCTATGCCCTCGGAAAATAGTTTTTCAACATCTTAGGCTAACTTGGTTTATATTCTTCCTCAAGAGAATTTATAAATTTTCCTAAAGTTTCTTCTACCAAAGTTTCTGGATAATAAAATTACAAGAAAGGAGAGTGCGATGGTTAAGTCATGTGGGGAAGGAATGTATTGATTCCTCTTCAACAGATACATTTTCTGTAGAATTTTTCACACCCTTTAACATGACAATGTATACTGTGGCTTGAAAGAAAGTATATATTGTAGAAAGCAGTATTTCATCAAATTATTTGATGTTCACCCTTTATTCAAAGTTCTACAAGGTCTAGTTTTCTGAAAAATACATTTTGGGGAAAATGGGCTGGTACAGGCACTTAGAAAGAAAAATGATGAGTTCTAAATAAAAACATGAGCTAGCTAAGAAATCATTTCAGTTAATCCATTTCCAGTTTTAGATTGTCACTGAACTGGTATGCCTGGAATTGCACCTGAGAGAGTATATCTGAGTTTTAGCAAGACATTGCATCATGATAACAAGAAATGTGGGCTGGATGGCAGCTTAATTACTTGGGAACACATCAGGCTAAATGGATTAATACAAAAAATAGTGATTTTTTTTTAATGTATCCAACTGGATTCTTGCCTCTAATGATCCTACTCAGTACAATCTTTTAATCCACAGTCTTCATGAGGACATGGGTGCACTGTCACTAAATCTGTAGGAAAGGAGAAGGGACAGCTGATGTACTAGTTCTGAGTTAGAAATATTTTTTTTAATAAATAATAAGATAGTAAATATTTCACGTTCTGTGGGCCACACAGTCTTTGTCATAAGTATGCAACGTTGTGGAGTTTCACTTAAAGCATGAAAGCAGCTATAGATAATGCATCAAATAATAAACATGGCTGTATTACAATAAAATATTATTTACAGAATAGGCAGTGAGCTGGATTTGATCCATAGGCCAAAGTTTGATGACCCTTTTATTAGTTGTCAGAGATGGAACAAAAGTATTCAATAGTCTGGTACAATTAGCTAAGTTTATGAAATTGAAATGGAACAGATATGATATTTTGCATTCCAAGTCAAAAGGAAACGATATGGCATAACAGTACATGTTTAAGTTGCTTGAAAACTCAGTGTTCTTCCATTTAATATTCCAAGAAGACAGTGCTACATCTGCGACAGTATCTAGAGAAGCGCCAATTAAAACTTTGCCTGGGTCAAACCATACTTGGACGTTTACATCAAATTCTAGAAACTTACATTTGCAAAGTTCCTTGCAAACAGGAGAGCACATCCAGGAGCATGGCCGGTATGGTGAGATACAAGGTATTTCATGTTATACAAGAAATAGGTTCACAGAAAGAAGCTATTTAACCTGGAGAAGAGAAGACTTCAAAGATACAATATGTCTGTCTTCAGACATATTGAGAGTTGTTATATGAAAGATGGATTAGATTTCCTCTTAATTGTTTCTGAAGTCAGAACTGAAATTATTACATGGTGGAAAACTAAGGCAAAATTTCGGTTTAACAAAAGAAAGGATTTTTCTTAAACACGTGTAGCTCCTCCACATCAATGAAATAAAATTATTGGCAGTAGAGCTATTGTACGGAGGAAATCACCAGGTATTGAAGGAATCTTTCCAACCATTTGTTGAAACGTTGCAGAGACTCAATTAGACAGAGAGACTGGGCACTCAAGTTTCTGTTCAACTCTAATATTCTCTGACTTTATAAACCGGTGAAGTTGAAGTCACCAACTTTCTTAATCATAAAAATCTTTACCATTTTTTAACTAAATTTTAATTTCTAGATTCAATGCCATTAAAATCCTGAATTTTACTATTACATATCTTGTACTTGCTACCTTTCCAGCAAGATGTCTAATTAGGTTTGAAAAATAAAAGCGTTTCTGATGGAGCCTAAGAAACAAAGTCTTTGGACATTAACACTGATATTTATAATAGTTTACAGGAACCCTATGATTGATGAAGGAGACCAGCGTGCCCTTGGCTTGTCTCTTTTGATTTTGTATTTGAAATACGATGTGACTTATTTTTTAAAGCAAACTGCAAAATATGTCTGACTCTTCGACATGTAATGTGTAAATGATGAGAAATTGTTATCTCATCAACTTCCAATCAAGCTAAGCTACAAATTAATAGCACTGATTATAATAAGACGTTGTGCTGACCTTAACCTGCAGGCAAATTCGATTCTGTAGCAGTGTTCTTTGCAGTATTCACTGGTGCACTTTACTGTAATTTGAAAAACTGTCTTTTTAGTTACCATTGAAGTTCTTACTAGGAGGATATCTGTACAGTTAGCTAGCTGTGGTTAGTATTCTCAGAATTTCTTTCTCCCTCTACCCATCACATATTTTCATTTCCTTCCTAGTGAAGTGCTTGCAAAGTTGAGGAAGTATTTACTTTCAGTTGAAATTATGAATTGGCTTTAAGCCATGGATTCAAAGATATCAGACTTGAAAATAGTTCACAGAAAATGAAGGGCCTAGAAAAAGCCTATAAAAGAGAAGAAAAGCTATCTTAGAAAACAAGGCAAAAGAGTCATTTTTAAGCTAAAGTAATTTTTTTTTATCCTAACTGTTAACTGAGGAACTATCCCATTGGAAGAAGTTTACAAGGTAACACATTTTTCTTTTTCCTTCTCTAAATAAGTCAGTCAACCAAAAGATGTCAAAATGAATTTGCATATTTTATAGCTATTCCAGTTAAAACTCCATTGGGCCTACAAATAAAATAGAGGGAACTTTGTTCTCTAGTTTTCTGAGTGGTTCTTTTTTGTTTTACTAAACTGTTATAAATGTGGTAGTGGGTTACATTCAGTCATAGGGTTTGGTATAGAGATGGTATTACTCTTGCTGTCCAAAGAAAAGTTCAGGAGATTCACAGAATTAAAAATAGAAAATGTGATTGCTTTATCTATTTGGTTTATATAATCACCGAGAAATAAAATTGTATGAAGCAGCACTGGAATGTTTTGAATAATGCAGGGAACACATAAAAGTATGAATAGTCATTGCATGGATGTTGACAGCTCTGACTTCTTAGTCCACTTTTGCATTATAAGCTGCTTCTTTGGGTCTTATTATGTTTGGTTTATATTTACACTTTATCACCTGTCTGCTCTGTATCAAATTTATTTAAAAGGACCTTTTCATGATCGAGTATTCATCATTTACAGGCGTAATGAAAAATGTTCTCAGTAGAATTTTATTATTTCTAAACTAATGTCAGAAAAGCATATCTCATTATAATTAAAAAGTATGCCTCATTGAAAACAGTTAATCTTTTGATAATATTGTATAGTTAAATTAATTTCTTGTCATTTTCCTTGTGCAAACTGTTTTCTGGGGGATATTATTTGGTAGATGTTAAGGGTAATTTTGTACCAACCGTTCTAAGAATTAAGTAAGTGTGCAGAGAGCATATCCACAAAGCAAACTGAAGTAAAAATTATTTTTGAATTCTGACCAAAATTACCAAAAAAAAAGTAATCAGGAGCTTTATCAGTAAATACACACAATTCTCTTCACTACTGGAATTCTCTAAAAATCTTCTTGATTATTTCTATTTTGAGCAGAATCAGAAGTCTATAACAACAATTAAGTATAAAATTAATAATGATAAGAGTCAAGAAGTAACATGTACCTTCAGTGAAGTCCGTGGTTGATGCTTCTTATAACACCCTTAAAAACCTTCAGCACAAATCCCCAACCTCACCCAGATCCCATGGATCTTAGCAGGACCTCATGTCTTACTTTCCTGAGGCTGAGGTCTCCTACATGGGACCATCAACTGAAGAAGAAAGAATACCCATTTATCCATCCATACACAAACACACATACTCATCTTCAGTCACATTTTTTCTACAGTTTCTGAAAAATAAATGGTGCTCTGATATATAATTCAGCTGCCTATAATCTGGGCCTCTCACTCTTCAAGGGCTTTGTTATTCAATTATAGTTTTTCCTCACATCTTCTAACTCTAGGCTTTCTACTGTACCAACTTCCCAGCATGCTCCAGTATCCTCATCCAGGAAATGGATTCATACTCTGTTCATCCTTCAAGCTGTCACTCAGTCTTTATTTTTTTCCATGGCCAAATCACTTGCAATGTATCTACACCCTGTACTGGCATCAACACACCACCCACTCTTTCCACTGTCTTCCTGTGATCTGTCTTCTCTGCTCATCTTTTGAAACTGCTCTTACTAATGTACCCATGACTTTCTAACCACCAAGGCCCAAAAGTCTTTTCCCAGTTCCTTTCATTGCTCTTTCCAGAGTTTATCTTCCCTGGCCACTATGACAGACTCATTTGAGGTTTTTCCCCATGCAATTCTGACATTTCTTTTCTAATTGCTCTGTAACACCACTTTCTCCCAACTCCAATTTAAACTTATCACTCAAGCTTAAGTTTCTCAAGATACATGTCTTTCCCCTCCATACACTATCTCTCGGCTTTTTCATCTGCTCTCAGGGTCTGCAGTGCTGCTGCTGTCTATGGAAATGACTCCTTCATCCATATCTCCAGTCCCAATGTCCTCTCGCCCAAGCTCAAACACTGTGCTTACAACCAAGTGTCAGACATGTCAGCTGGATGCCTCCTCTGAAGCCACAGAGTTAACATGACCAAAGAAAACTGGACTTTCTTCCCCTGAGGCAGCTCCTTTTTCTGACCTCTCTACCTCTTTCACAGATTCCTCTATCTTCTCATTCACAGAGGTAGAGACCTATGATCATTGATGACATTTCGGGCCATGCTCACACAATTGTAAAAGCCAATGGAGTACAAGTCCACAATGCCTTTCAATCCCTCTTAAACTACAATGTTTACTGCAAATCCTTATAAAATGCTTTCTTGCCCACAGGCCTTTCTGCCCTAATCTATTAAAAACTCCAATGGCCAATTATTACTTTTTTTAAGTTACCAGGTCTCTTCTTGAGGGCTCTCAATTACCTCTTTGAGTCCATGCCATCAGATATTAAAGTCTTCTACAAGGTGGCTTCTACCTCCTTTTCTGGCTTTATATCCCACTAATCCCAAAGAAATATCCAATAATCCAGTTATGCTCTGCTACAAATGCATCCCCATCATTTTCCTCTTTTGAGACATTACTCACGCTTCACCCATTCTCAGGAATCCCTTCTACTTCTTTCTGCCTTACAGATACCACGTCAATTCTACTTACCTCTAAAGACCACCAGTTCAAATTTCACCTCCTTCAGATTTATCTTTTCTAATCTTCTCAGCCATCTTAATACCCTACATAATTAATGGCAGTTTGCTTATTCTGACTTGTGTCTCAGATACAATGCCTCAGCTACATATGTTATAAGCTTTGTGAGTGACTATTTTTCTGTTTCCATATATGGTATTAAACATAAGTCCCTAAACTCAGTAGTTATTCAGTATACATTTGTTGAATTTATTGATATTTTCCTTTATTCGCTCAAACTATGATATTCAAATCTGAAATTTAGGCAACGTAGAAATGTAAATAGTTTTAGAAAACTTAGATGACAAAACTGATATATTTAGGTATAAAATATTTTTGGTAAGTTTAAATTACATGAAAAAAATGGTTAAGAATCAAAGAAGAAATCTAATGAATACAATGAATTGAAGGATTCCATGAAAATGTACAAATACCTAAAAGGCAGAAGATATTGTGCATAAAAAAAAAAAA
>NW_017732029.1:38957-51125 GCF_001890085.2 Hipposideros armiger
TTAAAGTTTTCCAATATTACCAGAAGGGAGATTTTATTTATATATATATATATATATATATATATATATTATTATATATATATATATATATGCAAATGTAATTTTTCTCCTCTAATTTATTTTTGTTTATAGGCCTTATAACAAACTGGATGACAAGAAAACCTGAGCTATTAAGGGTTAGAATTTATTTATTAGACCCTTAAAAACATATAACTAATCTTAGATGAATTCCCAAATTAACATTCACAATTAAGTTTCCAATGACTGAAAAAAAATCTCATGTCTAAAAAAATTCTGGAAATTTTAAGGGATTTGAAAAACTTAGATAATATTAGATAATAATAATAAAGGGACTGATAGGAATAAAGGAGAATAAGCAGTAGTAGAGTTTAAGATGATTCCTACAATACATTTTTGGTATATTTGAAGAAAAGTTTTTGGTTTTTCTTAAAAATATTTAGGATTGAGATTTGAGGGGGAAATGGTGGCTGTGAGGAGGGCTCCCTGAGTTGTCCCCTGAAAATAGCTGCAATTTGAACTGTTGTAACTCATCAAACGAACTTCTACTCATCACACAGAGGAGCTAAGAGACTCACACGCAGAGTTCTTAAAGGTGGGCAGAATGGGTAAGTGGGGGAAGAGAGAGAGGTGATGTGCATGCAGAGGCGTGGTCCACACCCGTGGCTGCAGAGCCGCAGGACCCAAGGAGACAGAGCAGAGAGTGTGGCAGTGCCAGGGCAGGCTCAATCCCTGGGTCCACCCAGTCCTGCCGGGAGTGCAACAGGAGCTCCACTGTGTACACTCTGAGACAGAAGATTCAAACAAGTGAGCAGGGCAAGAGGGAAGTGAGATGCGTGGAGACCCAGGTCACACCTGCAGCTGTAGAGATGCAGGACCCCAGGAGGCAGAGAGGTTAACAGTGGCAGGGTGGGCTCTGTCCCTGAATCCCTGCAGTCCCTTCCAGAGCAGGAGCTCGTCTGGAGTGTCTAAGACAGAAGCCTCAGCTCAAAACGATGGTGCGACTTTTATTTTATTTTTTTATTTTTTCTTGGACACAAAGCAAACAACAACTGCATAAATAAGAATCCATCCCCACCCTCCCTCAGAAACCTTCCAAAACTAACTCAAACAAACATCCAAAGCTAACTCAAGAAGAAACAGAAAATCTGAATAGACTGATTACTACCAAGGAAATTGAATCAGTAATCAACAAGCTGCCAACAAACAAAAGCACTGGACTAGAAGGCTTCACAAGTGAATTTTAGCAAACCTTGAAAAAACAGTTATCACCTATTCTTCTCAAACTATTCCAAAAAATCCAGAAGGAGGGAAGGCTCCCAAACTCTTTCTAAGAAGCCACTATCACCTGATTCCAAAACCAGACAAAGACAGTACAAAAAAGGAAAACTACAGGCCGATATCCCTGATGAACCTAGATGCAAAAATCCTCAACAAATATTAGCAAACAATTCAGCAATATATTAAGAAGATCATACACCATGTTCAAATGGGTTTCATCCCTAGCATGCAAGGTTGGTTCAATATCCGCAAATCAATTAATGTGATACACCACATCAACAAAATGAAAAATAGAAATCTTATGGTCATATCAATAGATGCAGAAAAAGCATTTGACAAAATCCAGCAGCCATTTATGATAAAAACTCTTAGCAAAGTGGGACTAAAGGGATCATATCTCAACATAATAAAGGCCATATATGATAAATCCAAAGCTAACATCATACTCAATGTGGGAAAGCTAAAACCATTCCTCTTAAGATTAGGAACAAGACAAGGCTGTCCACTTTCTCCACTTTTATTCAACATAGGTCTGGAAGTTCTAGCCACAGCAATCAGACAAGAAAAAGAAATAAAAGTCACCCAAATTGGTAAGGAGGAAATAATATTGTCATTATATGCAGATGACATGATACTATATATAGAGAACCCCAAAGACTCCATCAAAAATCTATTGGAACTGACAGATGAATTCAGTAAGGTAGCAGGATACAAAATCAACATTCAGAAATGAGTTACATTTGTATATACCAATAATAAACTATTGGAAGGAAAAATTAAGAAAACAGTCCCATTTACAATTGCTTTAAAAACTATAAAGTACTTAGGAAACAATTTAACCAGAGAAGTAAAAGACCTGTACTCAAAAAATTAAAAAAACACTGAAGAAAGAAATAAAAGAAAATACAAATAAATGGAAACACCTACCATGCTCATGGATAGGAAGAAGTAATATAGTTAAAATGTTCATACTGCCTAAAGCAATATATAGATTCAATGCAATTCCTATCAAACAACCAAGGACATTTTTCACAGAAATAGAAAATATAATCCTAAAATGTATGTGATAGCATAAAACACCCTGAATAGCCATGGCAATCCTGAGAAATAAAAACAAAGTTGGGGGTGTCATGCTACCAGGTATCAAAACATACTACAAGGCTACAGTAATCAAAACAGTATGGTACTGGCATAAAAACAAGCACATAGATCAATGGAACAGAATAGAGATCCCAAAAAAATCCATGCATATACGGACAGATAGTCTATGACAAGGGAAGCAAGAATTTACATTGGGGTAAAGATAGTCTTTAATAAATGGTGCTGGGAAAATTGGACTGACACATGCAAAAAATTGAAACTGGACCACCTCCTTACGCCATATACAAGAACAAATTCAAAATGAATTAAAGACTTAAATGTAAGACCTGAAACCATAAAACTCCTAGAAGTAAATATAGGGAGTAAATTTGCAGACATTACCCTGAGCAATATTTTTACTGATACAGCCCCGCGGGCAAGGGAAGTAAAACAAAAAATAAACATACAGGATTACATCAAACTTAAAAGTTTTTGACAACAAAGAAAACTATCAATAAAACAAAAAGGAAGCCTACTGAATGGGAGAAGATATTTGTCAGCGAGATATCTGATAAGGGGTTAATATCCAAAATTTATAAAACACTCATGTAACTCAACACCAAAAAAACCAACAACCCAATTAAAAAATGGGCAGAGGAGCGACGGCCAAGTGGTGCATTGGTTAAGACTTGGCTTGGGACGCCAGTTCTGAGCAGCAGGGCCCCCTGTTTGGATCCCACATTAGGAGCAGTGATGCTGCACCCTCTATAGCTAAGATGGTGAATAACAGCTCAACCTGGGGCTGGGCTGCCATGAGTTGCCAGTGACAGTGTAGGCTGCAGTGGGGCTGCAGTGGAGCTGCAGTGGGCTGGTGTAAGCTACCATGAGTGGCCGGCAGCCAGTGTGAGTTATCAAGAGCCACAGTGAGTGGCTGTCCAGGGGCCAGCGACCAAGCTGCCTCACCCTGGAAGAGCACAATGATAATACCAACATGGGCCAGTGAAGCAACGTCCTCCACAACTAGACTGAAGAACAACAGGACAGCAACTTGTCTGTTCACCTTCCTCGATTCCCTAATGCTGTTCCCCTCCCTCAATTCCCCAATAAAATCTTTAAAAAAATATATATTAGCAGAGGATATGAAGACATATTTCTCTAAAGACAACATACAGATGGCCAACAGGCATATGAAAAAATGTTCAACCTTACTAATCATTAGGGAAATGCAAATAAAAACCACAATGAGATACCACCTCACTCTAGTCAGAATGGCTATCATCAATAAGTAACAAACAACAAGTGCTGGTGAGGTTGTGGGAAAAAGGGAACCCTGGTGCACTGTTGGTGGGACTGCAGATTGGTGCAGTCACTATGGAAATCAGTATGGCGGTATCTCAAAAAACTGGAAATGGAACTACCTTATGACCCAGCAATTCCACTCTTAGGTATTTATCCAGAAACACCCAAGACACTAATTTGAAAAAATATATGCACCCCTATGATCATTGTAGCACTATTCACAATAGCCAAGACTTGGAAACAATCAAAATGCCCATCGGTAGATGACTGGATTAAGAAACTGTGGTACATTTACACAATGGAGTATCACTCAGCTATGAAGAACAAGGAAATCATACCATTTGCAACAATATGGATGGACCTAGAGGACATTACGCTAAGCAAAATAAGTTAGTCAGAGAAAGACAAATACCATCTAATGTCACTTATATGTGGAATCTAAAGAACTGAATAAATGAGTAATGTAAACAGAAACAGTCTCAGAGACACAGAGGGAAAACTGATGGTTGCTAGATGGGAGGGGGCGGGGATGAAGGAGAAGGGGAAGGGACGAGACAATACAAATTGGTAACTACAATATTGTCACAGGGATAGAAAAGACAGTCTGGGGAATATAATCAATAATGTAAATATTTTATAGGGGCCAGATGGACTCCTGTCGTGTTAGAGAGACCACTTCATGGATGGTGTAGAGGCCTGACCACTGCACTGTGCATCTGAAGCTGCCATTGAATAATATTATATGTCAACTATAATTTAATACACATATAGTAATGGGATGTGGAGTAGAGACAGGGAATGGAGACAATGGAATTGTAATAGATATGTATGATATCGGGGGTGGGGGGGCAGTGGCTAGGGGAAGGGGGGTTGTCACTTTGTGAGGAGTGAAAAAGATAACTATTGCATTATAACCTGAAACCAATAATAATAATAATAATAATAATAATAATAATAATAATTGGGATTGAATAATTAATTCAATCTTGTATTGTCAAGACCCTGCCTCACAATATACAATACACAATGTGATTAGAATATGCCTCATAACTGAATCCTGTATAGTCCCTGCTCAAAGGTGACAGAACCTCAACTGCAACAAAACATTGTTTAAAAATTTAAAAGAAAAATGAATGCTCTGAATAATACTACAGAATCTATTATAAAGATAACTCTTGGGGCCGGCTGAGTGGCTCAGTTGGTTAAGAGCTCGCTCAAGAGTTTGAGCTATGAGCAACAGCGGTTCGAGTCAGCCCGAGCTGAGCAGCTGTGAGCTGCCAACAGGTGGCGGGATGGCTCAGCTAAAAAAAAAAAAAGATAACTCTTGAAGCTCCTTAAATTAAGCCTATTAAGTTTGAGATCTTGTCCCTACGTAAAATAAAACAGATTTTCACATACATAATATTACAGCAAAATATACGTGAAAAAACAACAACAACACATCAGTAGTTGAAGTAGGCAAATTTCTGGTTCTTACAAACTTGTTTTAGGCAAATCAAAGAGTTTTAAAGCTATCTTAGTTTTCTAAGACTGTAGAGAGTTAGTAAAACTCAGTAGAATTTAGCCTTTGACTCACTTCTTCCTAGAAATGGATGGTCCAAGGTGTCTCCACCTCATTACATTCCTTTTAAAGCAAAAAGTTCTTATTGTTTTTCTATTTTAGAAGATATTTCAAACAAAATATTGTTTATAGTTTTTTTTTCCAAGGCTCATTTTATATTTCTTGATTTTTAAATTTGTGAATCTTTGACCTTTAAATACTTTCTTGGGAACTTCTTTCTCATATTGAAAAGCAAAAGCATAGAATATTTTTTATCATGGCCTTTTTCCCTCTCAAGTCACACAAAATGGAGGACTGTCAGAATTTATATGATGTATATTTACAGCTTGGATTTTTGAAATACACTTTTGAAAGTCTTTTCTCCAAAACTATATATATATATATATATATATATATATATATATATATATATATATATATATATATATATATATATATATATATAAAGGTTTCCAATACTGTCTTTGACAGACTGGATACACCAAAGCAAAAATAAAATCACCTAATTGCTAATTCTCTTTCCTTCTCTACAAAACCCAGCTTAATAATTCAAGGTTCAGGAACTGGACAAAATATGTTATGTAGAGAATTGAAGATCAGAACATTCCATAGGTAATGCTCTAACAAATACTTTTTTGCTCAGGACTGAAATGGCTCATTTATAAATTGTCTGTTTTTTAGACTGGCTGAACCAAGAACTTGATCTATCAGTTTTAAAACATGCCCTGAAGCACAAACACAAAGAAAGAGGATCTCAGGACCAGGAATGAGGCCTGTGTCGCACCTGGCAGGGTGCCTGGTGGAAGCTTCAAAGAGTGAAGGAAGCTGCTTTCAGGTTGCAGAAAGGACAAGCCAACTTAATAAAGCCATTTGCTAAGCTTTAAAAAAAAAACAAAAAAAAAAACTCTCACCAAAGTTCTAAAGACTTCCATGATTCTCTCAGGTTCCCGAAGCCTGGGAGAAAATTCAAATTGATTTTAATTAAAATCATGTATGCTCGATGAGCAAACCTGAGAAAACATGACAGGGTGTTTCCCTTCCTTCTTGCCACCTTCCTTATCTTTTTTGAATATGATTTTTGTGCCTAGATTGTGTACGCTTCTTAACACAGATGATCTCTTTCTGAGTGGAACAAAGACATTTGCTGGCTTCACACTGAACAAAGTCTGGAATTTTTTTTTTTTAAGATTTAAAAAATTTTTTTATTGGGGAATTGGGAGGATGGGAACAGTGCTGGGGAATTGGGGAAAGGGGAACAGACAAGTTGCTGTCCTTTTGTTCTTCAGTCTAGTTGTGGAGGACGTTGCTTCACTGGCCCAAGTTGGCACCATCATTGCGCTCTTCCCGGGCAAGGCAGATCAGTCGCCGGCTTCTGGACGGCCACTCACTGCGGCTGCTGGCTGCTCACGCTGGCTGCTGGCTACACACGGTAGCCCATAGCAACCCACTGCCACAGGGGCTGCAGCCTATGCTGTTGCCGGCGACTCATGGCACCCCAGCTCCAGGTTGAGCTGTTGTTCAGCTTCTTAGCTGTGGAGGACAGTGTCACCAGCCCTCATATGTGGGATCCAAACCGGGGCCCTCTGGCATCCCAAGCCAGTTCTTAACCATCGCGCCACTCGGCCAGCCCCAAAGTCTGGAAGTTTTAAAATGAAAAGCTGAGTGTCAAGCAAATGAAGGGTAAAACCCATAAATTCATTATGAATTAATCAAAGATATACTTAGATATAAATAAGTGATATATCTTTCATAAAGTACAGAAGGGGTATCGTCACACTCTCGTAGTTAAGACCATTACAATTTCTTATGTTAGACATCCTTGCAGCCCTTGACCCCTTTTACAGGCTGCAGCCAAGTGCATCAGCCAGGCTTTGAGATCTATTGCGGTCATCCTAAGCATACATCGTTTTATGAGATAATGTAAGCTGTGCCCTCACAACAAAATGCTAGAATGGCACAGATCACACAAATAAGTCAGATAATGTCATATTTATACACTGGGCACAGAAAAGGATCAGAAATTTAAAATGTAAGAATATAAGTCTGTATTTTCAATTGATAATGATAAAACCCTGTGATTGTGCAATTTCTGCCATTCATACAGCCTATTACAGTTTTCTCTTTTCACTGAAACTTTTCCAAATGATAGCATTCCTGCACTTAAGCTCTAGCCCTACACAATCTTTTCTCCCCTGGAGACCAGTCAATCTGATATTTCACTCTAATCAAATGTCACTTCTTTTCCTTTACCCTCCCATCTGATGGGGTTGATAAACCCTTTCTTTTTTATATGTTTTCCACCCCTTTGTTGACTCCCGCATACTCTACTCTGATGGTTTCCATCCTAACTCTGATTTCTTCCTCTTATCTTTACTATAAACAATCCCAAGTTGTTGGGTTTTTTTTTTTCTGTCTGCTTGCTTATTGCTCTCTATTTCCTTAGCAACCGCTATACTATCTTCTTCTCAATCTTAATATTGTCATCTTTCATAAGTCAGTATCTCTAAAGCTTCAACCAGTGTCAGTGCCTTGATCATCCTACTGTATTTATGTATCTTCTAATCTCTTTTTTTAGCTTCAGCATTGCTCATATAAACTGCATGCTAGAAAAATCTCCCTGGACGTTTCTTGAGCAAATCGAAGTTAACATGTCTAAAAGGTTTTCCTTTTAACCAGAAATGCTTCCTTTTCATTTGTCATGTCAGTGATTGGCACCAATACCATTTCAAGCCTCAAGGCTACACATTGTCCTACTTCCATGTCCTCATTCATGCTATTCCATGATCCTCCCAGTCAGAAGGAAGCCACTGAATTTCTAAGAATTTTTTGGAATATTTTTGTGATGCTTATCAAGTTTTGATTTACTATGCTTTTTCATTCCGTTTTACATATCCTGTTATGCTAAAAACTTCTTAAATCCAGGATCATGTCTTCCTAACATCCAGGTCCTTCCCCAGAATGTGTTTAGATTATGTTTTTTATCTGAATAAATGAATTGGTTAATTATGTTAACCCAGTTTATTCCAAAAGTCATTCATAGAAGGGATAATTAATGTTGAGCTAATTTACATACACAGTCTTTTCTCAGATATGTATAATGCTGCAGACAGAACTAGCTAGGGGAAAACATGCAATTCTCACATTCCACAAGAGTCACTAAGGCACACACCAGGTAAGAGGTAGAATTTTGAATGACAATAGATTTGCTGACCCAGGTTGAATCTGCACTGTTGGTCACATAATTGATTTTAAAGAAAAGGTCCTGTAGCTATTAATCCTTGCTGATGCTTCTGAATGGTGAAAACTCATATTTCAACACAAATGCTACCAGTCAGAATTCTTCACATCTAATCTTTGCCTCTTTCTTCTATGAGTTTTACCTGGTGATGATGACATACACTTTTTCTGAAAGGAAAATCAACAGCTAAATCTATGTCTTTATGAAAGGGATTAAGAGTGTAATTATATGGCAGTGTGCGGGTGATAGGATAGATTCCATCATCTCATTGTGTGAGTGAGAAAGGTACAAAGGCTAAACTAGGAATTCAGGGAAGAGTGAAGGCCCTTAATAGGGCTGGCATTACTTAAAGGGGCAATTATTTCCATGAATAAATCTAAAAGGCAGGTGAATGTTCACAAAAGGCTTCAGAAAATCAGAACTAGGTGGCAATGTGCTGAATCGTTGAAAACAACATTTTAGTAGAACAAATATTATTCAGTTTTTCAGGTTGTAAATTACCTCTATTAAATATTTTAAAATCAAGAGCGTCCTACTGCTCCCCAACTGTTTTCCAAATATAAGTCACTACTACAAAGAAGAGGGTATTCACATTATGAAATATTAACTTTGATCTTCATAAGCAGTAAAGATGTTTGCATCTTTTCTGTGTGTGCATGTGATGTCGTTATATACATATACATATATATATATATATATATATATATATATCATGATAGCAACTGTGACATTTAGAGGAAGACAAAATGTCTGAAACTGTTTCCATGGAAATGGCTTACAAAAGAAAATACAGAAACTTAATAAATTGAGACAATTTTGAATTCAAAGGAAACATATTTGACTTTTAGTAGATAAATAATAAAAAATAATTCTTTCTGTATAAATTGTTCTTTGAAATAAATAAAAGAAAGCTTGCTGCCATGGTTATGTTTAGTGACCTATACTAGTAATTTCCAAATTCATACCTCGAAAAATAAAAGTAAAATGCTTTTGAGTCTGTGTTTTTCTCATCACATGGTCTGTAACACAATAATTTCATATTCAGTAGGGACAGACATTTTCACCATTCATCTGGATTTCAAAGACCATGCCACATTCTTAAATTATAATCTTAAAACACAAATTAATATTTAGTTAATAAATGCACAAGGCATTGTATTAGATAATGAAAAAGATGCAGAGATGAGTGCTTGTCATCTAGTAAGGAAGAACAGACAAGGCTACAAATAACATACTATAACTCAAAAGGTATCAGTTATATAAGAAAATCCCAAGCAAAGTGCTATTACAGTACAAGAGTAAAGAGAATAGTTTGGAATGATAATCAAATAAATCTTCATGGAGGTTGCTGTAGTTAATTGGAACCTTAAAAGATAATGATAAATTTGAAAACATAAGAATGCAAGTAAGTATATTTTGAGAACAGTCTTGTAGTGAAGGCAAAAAACAAAAACAAAACAAAAAACATGGCACATTTGAAAAATGGTTCAATTGGGAATAAATAATAGAAATTAATATAGAAGACAATTCTAGACAATAAATCTTGGTTAAATTAACTACATTCAGTCTAACTGAACAAATTGAAATAAACTAAATAGTTAGGGTAGGGCTTGTTCATGGAAGTCTTGAAAGTCAAACTGGAAATTTTAGAATGTATTCTGTAATGCACTCATTTAATACATACTTATTAATTGCTTAACACAACTGAGCATTTCAATAGTTTCTAGAAATAAGCATGACAGTTTTTAAGCTTTAAGAAGTCATTGCCTGGTTATTCTGACCCAGGGTTAATGAAGAGAGCTTACTGCAGTGCTGCCTGACATAATTTTAAAGGATCAGTGAGGCTTAGACAGATAAAGAGGGGAAGAAATGTAATTTCAGGGAGAGGTAACTTATGGCCTTAAGGCGCGGAGGCTAGAAACTGCTTACAAGGTGCTATGCTAGTGTGGTGCTGATTTTCCCTGAACTTTCCCAATTTTACATTTTATATCTTTGGAAACCCTTTAGTCCTGGACAATTTTGGACAGTTGCTTGGGAGGGATAAGAGAAAGACTACAAGTTCAATGAGGCAATATAAAAAGTATGGAAGACAGCAACAAAATATGATACTGTAAAATTGACATATGCATTAAAACATATGGAGAGTTTTAATGAAAAGCTAAAACCCAGGACTTTCTCCCAAGGAATCATGGATGAGTTTTAAACAGACAAAGGGCATGGTTATATCCACACATGAGATAAAACAGCTGTCAGTAACAAAGACAGCTATTCTAGGCAAAATATTATTAATAATAATAGATGAGCAGACTGGTGGTAAAAAGCATAAAAAGGACAAAATAGAAATATTTGAAGAGTAAAATATATATAACTTAGTAATTGTGATTAGAGATGAAAGATGATGTTATTCATTCATTCATTCAAAATATATTTACGAGAATACATGATAAATTCTACTCTAGGAGGTGTGGATACAGCAAAGAAGGAAACAAACATGTAGTTATTATTCTGTTGGGCATGCCACCACATGAAGGGGAGAAAGCCAGAGGAAGAACTAGCTGTTGGAGAAAGATCATGTGTCCGTTTTGATGTATTCGTTGTCATACCTGCAGAGTGGTATTAAAAATTTCTGGACTAGTCCAAGTCATACTTTAGAAAAATCACTCTGGCTCCAGTAAGTAAGATAGACTTTGTAGAATTAATTCAGAAAAGGAATCAAGAAAAGTAAGAAAGCAGGCCCTGTACATGAGTACTGACATCATGGCTTATAGAGATTTAGTGGGAAAGTAAAAGAGGAGATAAATATAAGAGACACCACAGAGGCTCTTTGGACTCAGTAACTTTGGGGGGACCACACTGTGGAAGGGAGAAGTCAGAAGTGCAACTTTGGGGGAAGAGTGGGAAAAGCTTTGACATATTGTTTACAGGAATTCTCAGGGCCTTTCATGGATCCTCTGGTGAAGACGTCCAGCAGAGGGTTATAAATACAAAGATGGAACACCAAGGAATTGTTTACCCGTTGAATGCTGAATGCTAGCCAACTTTGGAGATATAACCAAATCCATCACAGTGAATTCCAGTCTTTACTGGAAAGAGAATAGAGAGAACTAAGAAGAGAAATAAAGATTAAAACTTGAATACTGTCCACATTAAAAAGGCAATAGGAGGGGGAAACCTGAATAAAACAGACAATAAAAAATAAGTTGGAAAGAATGAAACTTTTTCATGTCTATGAAGCTGCAAAGAGCATCTCAATACAAATTTTCATAATGGCATTGCTGTGTATTATTTTGATATTAAGAATTACATGTTAAACTGAGTAATTATTTTACTTAGAATCATAAATTAGCTTCTCTCTTTACTTCACCTCCGATACCTGTTTAATCATCAAATTTTTAAACTGTACCTTTGAAATAGAGTTTCATCAAATATGAATTGGATACATACATTCTAATACAAATAGCCTGTGAACATAAACTTTAATCAACAATGGTTTAGGTACTTTAGTTTTCCTAAAATAAAGAACTTTCTAAAATTTTGTCAGAAAATTCAGAAAACATGAGTTTTCTTTTCTTTTTTTTTTTTAAGATTTTTATTGGGGGAATTGGGGGAATGGGAACAGTGCTGGGGAATTGGGGGAAGGGGAACAGACAAGTTGCTGTCGTTTTGTTCTTCAGTCTAGTTGTGGAGGACG
>NW_017732029.1:51415-84485 GCF_001890085.2 Hipposideros armiger
GAGGGCAGTGTCACTGGCCCTCATGTGGGATCCGAACCGGGGCCCTCTGGCATCCCAAGCGAGTTCTTAACCATCGCGCCACTCGGCCGGCCCAAACATGAGTTTTCTTAAATGGAGTTTGCAAATATGAATTTTCAAGTAAACTAGCTTAAACACCATTATACTTTAAAAATGATTAGATTACTGAAATTTTAATTAAAACTAATTGTAAACATCAGTTTACATCAAAATCTGGCAGAAATGCAGCCTTTTAATTAAAGATTGAAAAAAAATTATTTCAAAAACTTATAAAAATGCTTTCCCACTAAACTAGTTTAGTTCAGTTTAAAGAGCAGCAATTTATTAGGGAAAAAAAGTTGGAGTATATGAGTTTTCATAAAACTAAGCTTTTAAATATGACTTTCCATTCCTACCAGCTTAAAAATGGCATTTTTCTTAAAATCTCATTGAATATAAAGTTTACATCAAAATGAACTTACTAACATTATTTTCCTCAAAAATAGCTCAAAGCACAGCTTTAAAAACATAATAGCTTAAATCAGATTTAGAAAAAAATTAAGTTTTAATCAAAATAATTCATAAACATGAGACTTAATCTACACTAGTTTAAATAAAGCTATAAAGCTAATCATATGGGTTCCCTTTTTTTTATATCACCTTGGCCAAAGTTTATGTGTCTTGCAACATTCTTCTAATTGACCTCCCTTATTTAAATTTATATTCCACATATTACTTCAATTCCTAAAAAAATGCATGTTGGGAGGAGGAAGCGTTAGTGTTTAATTAGTACAGAGGTTCCCTCTGGGATGATGAAAAAAACTCTAGAAATAGCTAATCTTGATGATTGCTCAGCATTGGCAATGTACTTAATCCCACTGAATTGTACTCTTAAATGGTTAAAAGACTCAAGCTCTTCCAGCAATATTAACAAATCCTTTCTGAATATGGCTTGTGACTTTTTTTTTTTTTTATCTCTGTAGATTTTTGCTTCAGCAACATAAAGCTGTGTGTGGCTTCTCCACATCACATTTTCTTCTTGCCTCCTCACTTGAACCTGCTCTTTCTCTTCTTAGACATTCTCTCTCTCTCTCTTCCTCTCTCTCTCTCTCTCTCTCTCTCACATCCCTTTTTGTCTTGACTGCCATCCATCCCTAAAGTCTCAGCTGTGGTGACATTTTTGCCTGGCCTTGCTCCTTCCCAAGTAGAGGCAGTTTCCCCTGTTTGCTCCCATAATACTATGGTCAAATGTCTGCCTGAGTACTTCCAATTGTTATGAAATCACTGATTTATGTATCTATGTTGCCCTCGACTAGGGGCACAAACTGTTTTGTTTTGTTTTACCCTTTTTGATTGGCTGGCATATAGTACATGCTCAATAAATGCTTATTAAATCAGTTCATCGACCGTTTTTCCTTTCCAATTTTGTATTTGCTCTCACTTTACTCTCTAATCAATGTATATTTTGGTTTGAGAGACTGAAAATGCATCTCATATATCTGATAACTTCTTTCTTTGACCACTTAGAATTCATTGTTTAATTTTTCATTATGGTATTTTATTATGATATTTGAATATGCTGATTCTCAATTGCTTCATGTGATTTATGTTTTATCACCCCAAACAAGCTGAAATCTTTTGAAGACAAGGACCCCTTTTGCCTTTTTCATGTATAGTCTCAAACTGCACCATCCATGCATTTGATTCCCACTTGATAAACATCTATTAGTTACAACAATTTTGAAATAAAAGCAAGTTTGTTTTTAAACTTTTCCTCATCTAAGTTTGTATTTACCTTGTACAATTAGGTAAATGATTATCTGTAAGGTTACATTTTAGGTTATTTACTTCTTGGACTTACAGAAGCTGTACTCATAGACTCATAGATATTTCCTAAAGAGTACTGTAGTGACTATTATAACATCCCCATGTTAGCCTTGCCTTTTTGGTATTTGTTATACTCTTAGATGTCTCTGTTTCACTAAACCAGAGGGAAAATATGGTAGCAAATTTCTAGCATATGTATGTAATTCCCTTTTATGTATTTATTTATTTAACCAATAAGTCATTTATCGATTCAACAAGCATGAATCTCTACTATGTGCCAAGAATTATTGTAGTCACTAAAGAATGAGATTCAACAAGAAACAAAATCAAGTCCCTGCTATGATAGTGCTTACTTTTTAGTGACTAGACAGGAAATAACCAGACCAAAAATACATATATAAAATGCGGGGTGATAATCAATGCTAAGAAGAAAAATAAAGCAGAATAAGGGAAAACACAATGTAAAGTGGAGGGGAAGGTATTGCAATTTTATTAAGCATGTGCAGCGAAGGCTTTGCATGGGAGGACATTTGGGCAGAGACCTACAAAGGGGAAGGAGAGAGGAATGTGTAGACCTGAACAGTGGGAATACAAAAGACTTGGAGGAAGCATGTGCTCAGAGCATCTCAAACTACGTGAAAACCGGGGGTGGAGGTGAATGGGGTAGAGCAAGCAGCAGGAGAATGAGAATGATGGGACCAGAGAGGTGAAACGGGCCGTGGTGGGATCCCATTGGATCCCACAGGCCACAACAAACTTGGATTTTACTCTGAGTAGACAGAATGGCATTAGACAATTTGAAGCAAAAAAATGTGACACAATCTGACCTCTGTTGTAAAATCACTCTGGCTTCAGGGTGCCAAAAAGGCTGCACATGGCATGTATAGAAGCAGGGAACGAGTGAGAGGGTTTTGATAGTTGAGGTGAGGAAAATGGCGGCTTAGAATAGGGTAGTTAGGGCTAGATTCTGCTTACACATCTAAAAACAAACAAAGAAACAAATGAATAACTGAAAGGAGTCGATAAACTATATGCGAGTTTAATAAAAAGAAAGGAGTCCAATTCCAAGGTTTATGGCCTAAGAAAATGGAAAAATGGATTTGCAAAACTGTGGAAGGGACCAAGTTGTAAGAAATTTTTGTGTTGGAAATGTTAAGTTTGCGAAGGCTATGAAATATCCACATGAGAATGTCAAAGAGGGAATTGTATACTTGAAGCTTCTCCCCAAAAACTCATTTTGTTTCCAGAATTAAGCTCATGTATCCTACTACAAAATCATCAATATGCTATTGATGAGACTAAGGATTGTTCAATAAAAGCCTGCGTTTGGATGGCTACTATAAAAGACTATTGTATGTAAAACGACGTTTAGAAATGAAATGCCATCATCTCTTCTATTTGGCAGAGGCATTTTCTATCAGAAGTTGGTTGCTTAAGTTTTTGAGGCAAACTCTTCGGAGAGCTACCATATCGACTGAAAACATCTTTATGAACTGGAAACACAGATTAATCCCCTTCAAAGATATGTGGATTTATGCTGTGTTACTGAGTGCCAGATGTAGGATTGGCACACTTTGCATGTCAGCGAGGATTACTGTCATTTAATTTGCTATTTATACTAGGACTTGCTCTGTGAGCAACCCTCGTAGGAAAACCCTTAATGCCACAGATCCACTGCTCAGATGGTATAAACTTCCTGGAAATTCAGAAGAGATGAGGCCCCGGGCTTCCCACCTAATCCCTTAGTCTAGGCTTAAAAAGTATTTTGTAGAAACTGCTCATCAGGTTTGTGACTTCTGGGACTGTGCCTCTGAAACTTATATTTCTTGGAGTGCCTTTGTTTTAATTGGAGAACGTTTCTGGATTTGAGCTACCTCTCCTTCATATAGCTACAAACCGCTGTGGTTTGTCTTCCATTTGTAGCCCTGCTGTCATCAGTTATGTTGGAAGACTGGCCGTACCCAGGCAATATGCTGCTAAAGCACCCTTCCACGGTCTATGCTTACAACTGTTCTCCTTCCATTTGATACAGGGCAATGATGTTCTCCAGGTTTTCGTTTGTGTCTTTCATATGAATAACCTGGTTGGTGGAGCTGTTTTCATTACAATAGCATAGTCTACATAAGGCACATCAGCAGGCTAGCTTTAATTACTATTGCAGCCATCAAAATAAAAACACATCTAAAGACCAGAGGAAATGAACAATCATTGAATAGAAAAAAAGAAATGCATGCTATATCTCTTCTATTTTCCTTTCCCTTGAAAACACAGGAAAGGAGGTTACAACTTGGTGGTGTCCATGGGATCCACTGCAACAAGTGACTCCCTCCCTGGAGAGTCACAGACTCCACTGGAGAAGCATTGCTTGTCACAGGTTGATCTGTGTCCCTCCAAAAAGACGTCCCCCAATACCTGTTAATGTGACCTTATTTGGAAATAGCATCTTTGCATATGTAATCAAGTTAAGAAAAATGGTCATACTGGATTAGGGTGGGCCACAAATCTCATGACTGGTGTCCTGATAAGAAGGTCATGTGAAGATGGAGGCAGAGGTTGGAGTGACTCAGCTGAAACCCGGGGAATTCCAAGCTCTGCAGGCAACCACCGGAAACTCGGAGAGAAGCATGGACATCTTCCCCCTCAGAGCCTCCTGCAGTAGTTGACTTGGCCACCACCTTGACTTCTAGCCTCCAGGACTGTGGGAATAAATTTCTATTATTTTAAGCCACCCAGCTTGTGGTACTTGGTTACAGCAATCCTAGGAAACTAAATTAAACGGAAAATTCTATCTATATCTTTTCTCTTTACTTGAAAACAAAGAAAAATAGGTTATAGCATGCAAGTAGCTCCATGGTAACTAGTGAACAGTTCCTGGAGCAGGGGTTCTCAACCTGTAGGTCACGACCTTTTTGGGGGTCGAACAACCCTTTCACAGGGGTCGCCTAAGACCATGGGAAAACAAAAAGATATTTACGTTACGATTCATAGCAGTAGCAAAATTACAGTTATAGAGTAGCAACAAAAATAATTTTATGGTTTGGAGTCACCACAACATGAGGAACTGTATTAAGGGGTCGCAGCATTAGGAAGGTTGAGAACCGCTGTCCTAGAGAGTCATGGAGTCCTATTTGAAAAACACTGTCATGGTCAACTGTTTACATGTTGTTAGCTCACTGAAATGAAGAACAATCAGTTATTTCGACCGTTTCTTGAAAGTCCCTTGCTTCTCTCTCCTTCATGCTTTTGCAAGTGAAATCACCACTAACAAGACTGCATCCTTTCTTCACCACTCTACATCCTTCTTTTTGTTCAAGAGTCAGCCCAAATGTCATCTACTCTGGGACATTTGTCCTGCTGTCCTCTCTTCCACATACACCCCCAAACTCACACACATGCACCTTATATCAGATACCCACTGCTCTGCTAAAGTTCCACATGTTATGCATTGAATAAGTTGAGCCTGCTCTATACACATACCTCCATCTCCATCTTCTGCAAACAGCCCTGAATCCTTTGTGGTCAAATTATGGACCCCGTGGCCATAACGGGCTCCTTTTCCTCCCCATCATATCATTAGACCAGGAGTGGGCTAAAGCATAGGTTTGGCAAGGAGCTTTGATGTTCCCAAAGTAAAGAACATTCAGATAGGACTATCAGACTCTTGTTTACAATTTTAAATATAAGAAATACAGATAGGTGTGATCGTGAGCAAAGCTAGTTCAAGTGGTATGTCATGTTTAAAGAAAGGACAGAAAGACTTTGATGGGCCACAATAAGCCAAAGTTTTAAAGAAGCAGGAATAAGAAGAAGCTTATTTGAAAACAGAGAGGATAGTGGTTCAAATACACAGTAGAAGAGACACAAGCGTGCACATGACAAATACTGGAGAGATGGAGGTGGAGGAGTCAGCCGTTCCAATTCCAGTTCCAGATGTGTTTGACAGTACATGGCAAATGCTTGAGATAGCTGGGGTGAGGCTTTATCCTTACACATTCACGTGCTGTCTTAATATTTTATCAGTTTTGTCTGTAGCTCTTATCCTGCTCTACTGCCAACTTACATGTCAGTGTCTCCAAAACAACTGTTAGCTTTGTAAGAAAGGGATCTCAATCATTCTGACTTTATCTATCTACCTAGTAAGTTTTCAGTAAACATTTGGTGACTGTACTGGAGCTAATGCCAAAATGTCAGAACAAATGAGAACTTTCAAGTATATCTGTCTACACTGATAGGCTTCTCAGAATAAGAAAAGCACTGATGGAATGATAAGAACGTTTCTATCTATAAAGCATTGTGCTCATACTAGAATTTAAGGCCACCCTTTCCCAATCTACCAGACCAGTAATTACCAATCCCAATCAATTCTTTCTCTGTGTCTCACACCTGGCTTGTTCTGCCCTCACCTCTGCCTCTGCCCTAGGGCACGATTTTAGCCCAACTCAATCACCATTTTTTCTTCCGCATGTGCCTTCCTGCCTCACTTGTGACTCACTAGAGTTAATGTTTTCCAGTCTCCTACTAGAAGGTTCTAAAACACAGGTCTGATCATTTTACTCCAGTAAATAGAAGCTTACAAACCCATCCTCCCTATTTATATGATAAGAGTCCAAATTCTTTTACGTTGCACACAAGGTCATTCATCATCTGACACTTGTCCTCCTCAGCCTTATGTTGTGTCCTTATTCTTTCTTCCCCTTTGCCCTTTTCTGCTCCAGCTAAACTAGTTCTTTCACCTCCTTGAACATATCATGTCCTCTCAACCCTGGGACTCCAAGCATGCTCTTTTCTTAGCCTGGAGCTGTTTGTGCCACAACCTCCAATGTCCCTCAGACACACACCATGCTACTTCTTATCTGAGTTATGCTGACTCATTCTGCAGTTCCTGGCTCAGGAACTACTTCTTTTAATATTTCAATAGTTACTCTCTTCAGTTCTAACTTTAGGCTGTGCTTTGCCCCCTGTATATTCCTATAACCCCCTATATTTGCATTATTATATTTGTCTGTATCGTTCACCCACTATATTGAAAACTTTTTATAGCCAGACTCCTTATAGTGTCTAACTGTGTTATATGCAGCATCTAATGAAAAGTGTAGGCCCATAGGAGACAGTCCTTGAATATTTTTTAATTGAATGAAGTATATCAAAGGGGTTTATTTCTGTAGAAAGCAAGATAGGTAGACATCCTGGTATAAGGCAGATGACAGACAAATGTTAAGAATTTTAATTTTTTTTTATTTGTGGAACAGAAAGCAAAGTAACATTTCTATGTATGAGTTTGACTCCAAGAGTAGGGGGCACAGGGAGGAAGGATGGAGGTGGGGGATCCTAGCTATTCTAGAACTTTAATCCCACTTCAGTCTCATTTGCCTCAGTCTCTGAGCTGGTAGTAAATGTACTGTATCTAATGAGGGTCCTGTAGTGTTTCAAAGTTTAGATATAAAAGCTAATAAAGAAAGGACAGAAAGCCTTCTATTAGAATTGAAAAGGTCCATTTTCATTGCTGTCTTTGCCCAAACATTATAATTTAGTAATTAACTGAGAAATAAGCTTTGGTTTTGCCATGCTTTGAAATAAGATGAGTAAGCATTCTCAAGCAGATTTTATCTGAAGATTTAAATTATCCTACTGTTTCCATAGTCTATGCCATTGTGTTTTTAAAATGTATTCAGTTTTCATAAAATTGCAATAATAGCACCTAATATATATCCTCATTAATACTGTTAACTAGGTTGTGGATAGGAAGGCAAGTATTAATACCCGTGTTCATTTTTTAATTTGAAACCTCAGATGATACAAAGTTATCATCACATAATAAGGGCTGAGATTTACTGAGCCTCTACTCTGTGCTTCACACGCATCATCTCATTTTAAAGACCACAATAATCCAATGAATCACCACTATTATTACCCCATTTTGAGGATGAAAAAACTCAAATTTAGAAAAATTAAGTCATAGGCCCAATGTCACACAGCTAGTAGAAGGAAGTGTTGGATTTTAGGCCTAGTGTCCTATTCTAATCTGATGGTGTTTTTCACAGCTACTGAGAATTTCCTGATTTTGTTGGTTTTGTTTTTTAATCACCTCATCCATGCTCTGCATGCAACTCAAAATAGACATACGCTTTGCATAGAAGTGCTCACTGAAGTAACTCCCCCTTTTTTTACTTTCTGCACCAAGATCTCATCTCACCTCCCCTTCTTTCTCCTCCCACCTTCTCTTTTAAGATTATAAGAAGAAAACCCTATTCATGTGCTGCTAGTCAGCTCTAAGAATAACCGTAGATAAAGTCAAGGTCTATTTTTATAACCACATTACAATACCAATGCTCATACTCCTTTTCTTTCTTCAAAAGCGTTTTGTGTTTGCCATCCAGATACTGTCTTCTCATCCAAGAAGCAGTTCTTGGAGACAAACACTATTATTGTTGTCACTCCAACCAGTGAGATTGTCCTCATATTCTGTGGAATATGAGGAAATATCGGTTGCCTGTATACTTAGGTAAAAGCATTAAATTGCTGACTTATTAGAATTTTCATTTTCAAAGTTAAGCCTGAAACAACTGGTACATATTTTTTATGCTATCGTATTATTTTCTAAATAAGATTAATTGCTCTTAAATGTTCTATTAGGAAGATTTAGATTAAATAGTATCTATTTGTGCTCATTTTTACCAACCAAGTTGCAAGGTTGATTAAAGTTAAGCTAGAGAATAAGCCATCCATTATGATCATATTATATGACCATGAACATCAAACTATTGTTTGACTCATGAATTTACTTTAGGCTACAGGTGATGGGAAGACTTTAACTTTGTCACTCTTTATAGCTGTGTTAACTAAATCTAAGAGCAGTTACAACTGTAGAGTGTGGCTAATGTGTTTATATTAGCAGCCAAATCGCTTTATATTGTTACAAGTACTGCAGTTATGCATATTTGATTATCCAAACATAAACACTCTCTGTATGGCATTCAGACTCAGTCAGCCAGTGTTATATGTGAAACACACGTCAGTCCTAATAGATGAAAATTTTACTTGCCTGGAGCAGAGGAATCAGAACCAAATATGGGAAGAAAGCTAACCTTTGTTACTTGCTGTTCTTAAGTCCTTTTTGTTTTTTTATGGTAAAAACCATATTACCTGTGATCGACCCTCCTAACAAATTTTTAAATGTACAGTAGAGTATTGTTTACTACGGGCGCAATGTTGTACAGAAGACCTCTAGAACTTGTTCATCTCGCATGGCTGAAATGTTATACCTATTGAACAGGAACGTCCTAAAACTACCATTCTACTTCCTGCTTCTGAGCTTGACTCCTTTAGATATACCACACATGTGGAATCAGGAGTATTTTTCCTTCTGTGACTGTGTGACTGGTTTATTTCACTTAATAGCCACAAGTTTCATGCATATCAAGCATATTATATGATTTCCTTCTTTTGAAAGGATGAGTATTTCATTGTATCTATATGCCACATTTATTTATCTATTCATCTGCAGGTTTGGTTGTGTCTACCTCATGACAAAGTCAATAATGTTGAAATAAACATAGGACTCAAATATCTCTTCAAGATCTGGTTTTCTATTCTTTTGGATAAATATCCAAAAGTGGGATTGTTTGGATTATACGGTATTTGTATTTTTTTGAGGAAACTTGACATTATTTTCTATAGCAGCCAAGAGTGCATTGGATTCTAATTTCTCCACCTCTTCACCCACACTAGCTATTTTATTTTTTGATAATGGCCATCCTAACAGGGGTGACATGATGCCTCATTATGGTTTTGATTTGCATTTCCCTTATGATTAGCAATGTGGAACATTTTTTTACATCCCTGTTGGCCATTTAAATGTCTTCTTTGGAGAAATGACTATTCAAAAATCTCTATTTTTTAAATTGGGTTATTAGTAAAAAAAAAATTGAGTTATAGGATTTTTGGAAATGAAAATTTTTGTATGTTTTCTTCAAGGAGGTTTGCAGTTTCAAGTATTAATATTTCAGACGCCAATCCACTTTGAGTTGATTTTGTGCATGGTGTAGGGTAAGAGTCTAATTTCATTCTTTTGCATGTGGATGTCTAGTTTTTCCAACACCATTTGTTGTAGAGGTTATCTTTTCCCAGTGTGTATTTCTAGCCTTCTTGTTAAAAAGATCACTGGACCAAATATGTAGGTTTTTTTGGGGGGGAGGGCTCTTTAGTCTTTATATCTGTCTTTATGCTAGTAGAATACTGTTTTGATTACCTTATTTTGTAACACGTTTTGAAGTCAGGATGTATAAGACTTGCAGCTTTGTTCATTTTTCAAAAGATTGTTTTGGCTATCCAGGGTCATTTGTGGTTTCATACAAATTTTAGGATTGTTTTTTTTTCTTTCCCTGTGAAAATGCCATTATAATTTTAATAGGGATTGCAATATATCTGAATGTTGTTTTGAGTTATATGTATATTTTAACAATATCAAGTCTTCCAACCCATGAACATAAGGTGTCTTTCCATTTAGTTGTGCCTTTCATTGCTTTCAGCAATGTGTTGCAATTTTCATCATACAAGTCTTTCGCCTCCTTGCTTAAGTTAATTTCTAAGTATTTTATTTTTTTGATACAATTGTAATTTGAATTATTTTCTTACTATACTTTTCAGATTACTTATTTTGTTGGTTATAGAAATGCAACTGAGTTTTGTTTGTTGATTTTGTATCCTGAAACTTTTGGGGATTAATTTATTAGTTCTAACAGTGTTTTTTGTTTTTTTGTTTTTTTAATGGAATCTTTAGGGATTTCCGCACAGGTTTTGCAGTTCATATCATCTACAAAAACAAGATAACTTTACTTCTTCCTTTCTAATGTGGAGTCTATTTATTTGTTTGCTTGTTTGTTTTGCCTAATTGCTCTGGCTAGGACTTCCAGTATTATGTTGAATAGATGTGGCAAGAGTGTGTGAGTGGGCATATTTGCCGTGTACCTGATCTTGGAGGAAAAGCTTTCAGTTTCTCAACATTGAGTATGATGTGAGCTATGGGCTTTTCACATATCACTTTCATTATATTGAGGTAATTTTCATTTATTCTTTTTTTTTTATCGTGAAAGGGTGTTGGATTTTGTCAAATGCTTTTTATGCATCCTCTGAGATGATCATATGATTTTTCTCTCCATGCTGTTAACATGACATCACACTGATTGATGTTCCTATGTTAAACCATCCTTGCACCGAAAGGATTAATCACGATTGGTTATGGTGAAGGATGCTTTTAATGTGCTCTAGAATTCAGTTTGCTAATATTTAGATGACGGTTTTTGCATCTACATTCATGAGGGATATTGGCCTGAAGTTTCCTTTTCTTGTGGTGTCTTTGGCTTTGGATTAAGAAGAACTTTGGACAAAATGAGATTGGAAGCATTCAATTCTCTTCAATTTTTTGGAAGAGTTTGAAAAAGATTGACATAATTCTTAAAATGTTTGGTAGAATTCTCAAGCAAAGTCATCTTGTTGGGATATTTTTTGTTACTGATTCATTGGGCTTTTCTTTGTTGGGACATTTTTGGTCACTGGTTCAATCTCCTTACTATTTATAGGTCTGTTCAGATTTGCTCTTTCTTCATGATTCAGTCTATGTAGGTATGTTTCTAGAAATCCATCCACATCTTTTAGATTATCCAATTTGTTTGCATATAATATTTCATAGTAGTTTCTTATAATATTTATTTATGTGATGATGTCAGTTTTCATATCTCCTCTTTAATTTATTTCATTTTATTCTTCTCTTTTGTTTTCTTAGTTTAGCTAAAGGTTTCTCAATTTTGTTGTTCTTTTTCAATACAAACTCTAGTTTTGCTGGTATTTTTAATTGTCTTTCTATTCTCTTTTTTTTTTCTTTTCTAATCTTTATTATGTCCTTTCTTCTGCTAACTTTGGGCTTAGTTTGTTCTTTATCTAGTTCCTTAAAGTGTAAAGTTATATTATTTATTTGAGACCTTTCCATGTGTTTTAATGTAGGCACTTATTGCTATAAATGACTCTCTTAATATCCCTTGTGTATCCCAAAATTCTGATATTGTGTGTTTTCATTTTCATTTATCTCAAGATATTTTCTAATTTCCCTTTGATTTCTTTTTTAACCCATTAGTTTTTCAAGAGCACGATGTTTAATTTCCACGTATTTGTGGATTTTCCAATTTTCCTTCTGCTATTGATTTCTAGTTTCCTTCCATTGTGGTCAGAAAGTGTGCCTGGCATGACTTCAGTCTCCTTAATATGAATGTGTATTCTGTTACTTTTGGGTGAAATGCTCTGTATATGTTTGTTATTGTTAAAGTCCCCTATTTCTTTATTGCTCTTCTGTCTAGATACTCTATGCTTTATTGAAAGTGAAGTATTGAAGTTTCCTACCATTATTATGTTGCTGTCTATTTCTTTCTTCAATTGTATCAAAGTTTGGTTCATATATTTATATCCTCATATATTTCAATGTTGGGTGTATATATATTTACAATCATTATATCTTCCTAGTGAATTGATAATTTTACTGTTATACAATATCTTTCTTTGACCCTCGTGACCATTTTTTATTTAAAGTCTATTTTGTCTGGTATAAGTTTGGCCACCCCTGTTCTCTTTTGGTGACCATGGAATATCTTTTCCCATCCATTCACTTTTAGCCAACATGTGTACTTAAATCTAAGGTGAGTTTCTTATAGATGGCATGAAATTGGATTTTTAAAAATCTATTCATCTGCCCTATGTGTTTTTATTGGGGAGTTTAATCTATTTACACTTAACATAGTTTTCAATAGTAAAGGACTTACTAATGCCATTTTCTTGTTTTCTGACAATGTTATAGTTTCTTTGTCCCTTTCTCCCTCTCTTGCTGTTTTGCTTTGTGTTTTGTTGAGTTTTTATAGTTACATGATTTGATTCTTTTCTTATTTTCATTTGTGTATTTTCTATACATATTTTCTTTGTGGTTACCATGAGGCTTATACGCAAAAAAAAATTACAGTTATAAAAATCGATTTTAAGCTGATATCAACTTCGATTGCATAGTATTTTGTATTTGTCTATATATTTACCTTTATTGTTAGCTTTATACTTTCATATGCCTTCCTGTTGCTGTTTATCATCTTTTCATTTCAATTTGAAGGATTCTCTTACATTTCTTTTAAGGCAAGTCTGGAGTTGATGAACTCTCTCAGGTTTTGATTATCTAGGAAAGTCTGTTTCTCCTTCAATTTTGAAGAACATCTTTAAGTCTTAATCATGTGTGTAGTTAGATATTCTATAGTATTTTAAAAGAATAAATTTATTCTTTGGCCATCAACACTGTTATACTAACCTTTATTTCTTTTTTATGTTTTCCAGTTTCCTTAGTAATAGGATACACTGTCATTCTACTTTGTAATATATTGGCTATTTCAAATCAATTTATCATTATAGTCATTACACACTAATAGTTAAATAAAACACCATTTATATTTATATAATATTATATCAGATGAAATAAACAACTACACTGTGTTCTCCCAATTTTCATTTTCCTATCCTAACCCATCATTTGTCTAAGTCATCATAGAGAACATAACTAAATGATCCTATAGCATGTGTGAGTAGCATTTAGGATAGGATATCAGATAAAAATACAGAATATACTTATACCAAAAATTACTTGTTGTTTACCTGAAATTCAAATTTAAGTTGGTATACTTTATTTTTATTGCTAAATATGACAAATCTACTTCTGGAAAGCGCCTGACACTTAGCTCAGCCCTTGGGAACTAAGAAGAACAAGCACCAAAAACAGCTCAGCTGTTTCTTTGTGAGGATGTGAGATACTCCCACTAGAACCAAATCTGAGGATAAAGTAAGATTTATAACAAGACAGGCACTGCTGTAAATTTGCAATGTGCCAGACGCAATACTTAGCTTTTAACATGAATTTCAGTACATAATCCTTCCAACTACTCTGCTTTAAAGATAGGAAAATAACAATTTAGAGAGGTTCATTTGCCAAAAGCTACACCTCTAGGAAGTAAGATAGCCAGGATTCTAAACCAGGCTGACGTTACCCAGAGCCAATAAGCTTATTCCAAGTGCTATCCTGGAAGGATAAAAGCTTAAAGTCCCTAAGAGCTTTTACATGTACATATAACATCTAGCCCAGGGTTAATGGGAATATGATATTTATGATAGTTTCCTCCAATCTTCATTTAAATAGCATTTAGTAGATCACCTCTGTGTCAGCCACTGTTTCCTGTATAAATTACAAAATGGTAAACAAGACCTATACAATTCCTACCCTCTCAAGTATACAACAAAATAAATAATATACCAGGAGAAAAATCACAGCAATTGTGCATTTAAAATATAAATAATAAAAATTTCTTTTATCAAGACATGTTTATCATTTCTGAGCCTAGAGTTGTTTAGATGACAAGAAAATTTAAATCTACACACCCTTGAAAAGGTATTACAGAAATAAAAATGAGTTTCTCAGGTAAGGCTGATCATGGGTATAAAGAGTAGAAAATTTTCGATTTTACACATAACAATAGTTTCATAATCTTGGTAGCTTGTTTCATGATCTGATACAAACAACTATTTAGTGTTTATATACATATGTAAATAAATCAAAACTTATTTGAATTAATTTGAGAGGCCATGATAGTAAATTAGAAAACAGTACTTATTTTTTTATTGTTTAACTAATTCTCATATTCTAAAATCTATGAAAGAATTATTTGTAAATATTTTGAATTATATTGGGCCAGGTATTGTTCACACCTATAAATATGATGGTATATCATTTATTTCCCAAATTAGGATACTTCTGAGTGTAAAAGGACCTATTAATCATTATGCCTGGACAGCAGGTGTAACTTGGATTATCACAAATGAACCATGTTTGCAATTCCTTCATCTTTATTTCAGAAACTTCAATGACTACCATGATGTTTTGCTGTGATTAGTGCCAGTGGCTTTTCTCTTAGTGGGAAAACAAGAGGGCATAGTACCAAAAGTATTATTATATCCGAGTTTCTCATGGCAGGTTTATGGTGCCATTGGCAGTGATCAGAGCTAAAAATATGGCAAAAGTGAAAATTCTTTCTTGTAGTACTAAACATTCATCTTTCTCAGTGAAGGTAGAAATAAAATGCACCTGCTGGTTAAAATGATGAGATAAAGAAAGTGAAAAACAGCTATTACTGAATAGCTAATAATAAAATATGTAAAACTTGTCATGGGTTATTACTGCTGATCTCATTCCTTGTATCTGTGGATTTATTTTTGCAAAGGTTTTAACGCCTGGAACTTTCTCTGTAGAAATTTGTCCATATTGCTCTAATAGCTGCTTATTATCAAACTATTTCACTCTCTTTGTCTTGCTTGAGTTTAACATTTTCAGCCGGATTCCATTTTCCTCCTATTTATATGGAAATAGGTTGTTAGAGAAAAATGATTATTAATTAAAGTTAGGACCACATAACTTAAATAGCAGGTTGGCACATTGTCCTGAAAATAATGGAATGCATTCACTATTTTTTATTTCTACTTTTGTGGTTGCCTTCCTTCTCCTGTAGTAGGAGTTCTACAGGAAATTATCATATTTTCTGCATATAAACCTGCAATCATGCATACATATTATAAAGTAAGAGTTAACTTTAAATTTCAAAGAACTACCATATATAAGAATTCCCCCACATGCTCATTTGCAAACACAGTTCTTTAAAAAATGTAATATCGTGTTGCATTTAATAACGGGTCTTCTTATATTACAGAAAAGTGATAAGACCAAGAGGAAGTAAAAATGATGGCCAGATAAGTAAAGAAAGTGTTATCTACTTTACTTTCTGCTTATTAATAGACTTTTATGGTAGGGTATTGGAGGAATAAGATAAAGCAAAAACCATATAAAAAGAGATGAACATTTTAAAGATAAAGTCACAGTACACTAAATTAGTTGAAACTTAACTTTCTATATTTTATCTTCTAAACACTCATTTTATAATCATAAGCTGTTTCTATGCCAATACACAATAAAAGCTAGTGGTTTTCCTACATATTTCCACTCTGAGTAATAGTCACTGTGCGAATTTTCTTCAATATTTCAACAAACACATTGGAAATCTGCATAGATTCAAGAGGCATAGCGATCAGGTTGAACTTTGGAAAAAGACACATATAGGAAAATAAAAAGTTACATTTAAATAAAATTTCTCTCCAAGACACTGAAAGTGTTTTAGGACCTTAGAAAAATCAATGACACTTCACAGTATTTCTGCAGGGTGAATAGACATTATTATTGTTGTATCAATGAGAAAATGAAGATGGGGGATTAAGAGGAGATAGAGACCAGTAAAATATGATGGATGATAAAAATATTGTACCGAAAACCAAGAAGCAAAGCCACAGCTACATATCTTTATACTATATGAAAAATTCTACCATTAATTATAAAAAACCAGCAAATATTTCTGCATGTAAAATTATAGGTAGCTTAATAATGTTCAGGTTTTCTATTAAAGCAAACTGTGTTTCTTCTCCTTTATATGAGAAAAATATCAATCTATTTTAAACCCTAAAAAAATGAACCAGAAGTGTTAAAATGAAATCACAGCACTTAATTTTTTTTTTCTCTAACATCACCGAAATTACAGTTTTAAAAATGACTTCCCTGTGACTGACAACCACAAGGGAAAGAGACAATGTGAAAATTAAATGGTTAATTTAGTAAACAGCTAGGCAATACAAAAATTCAGTAGGCAAGAGACTTCCCAAAGGAAAGCATAGGTCTAAACAGTCAGTTTTATGGCACTCAACGTCCTTGGCTTACTTTCCTAAAACCCATCTGCTCGAGATCTGATGTGTCATTATGTGGCACCCCCAAAGGTATAAAAACCTCTAGGTCATCACACGAAGAGAAAAACTAAAATACTGGTGTCAAAAAAGTTTCCTTTAAAAAAATAAACTAAAACAAACAACAGTTCTCGCATTGCCCCCACTTCTGGCAACCACCAATCTGTTCTCTGTATCTATGAGCATATATATATATATATCTTATTGTGGTTTTGATTTGCATTTCCCTGATGACTAATGAATGATGTAGAAAATCTTTCCTTGTATCTGTTGGCCATCTGTATGTCTTTCTTGGAAAAAATATATATTCAGATTTTCTGCCCATTTTTAAATTAGATGGCTCATTTTGTTTTAGAAATTGAGTTGTATGAGTTCATTATATATTTTGGACATTAGCTCCTTATCAGATATATGATTCATAAATATTTTTCCCATTCCATAGGTTGCCTTTTCATTTGGTTGATGGTTTCCTTTGCTTTGTAGGTATTTTTTAGTTTTATGCAGCCCCACTTGTTTACTTTTGTTGCTTCTCCTTTTGGTGTCAGATTAAAACCTTTGCCAAGAGCTGCTGAGCCACACACAGGTTTAGCAGTGGGTTTTCAGAGGCTCAGAAATCCTATGCTCTCCACAACCCTCCATGGATGAAGTGCCCTAAGACCCAGGCAACCTGCTCACAGAGAATAAGCCCACCTCCCAGTTCCGGCGGTGGTGTTCTCAGCGCCTGTTTGTGCAGGCAATAGCAGAAAATGCACTGAGTTTCTAGAAACTACCAACAACACCCCATAGGCCAGCCCACCTAGAGCTGCATTGTCAGGGTCACTCTAGGCACCGGATGGCTGGCCCTGCCTCCACAAGACCCAGAGGAGATTTTCTACAGCAGGGGACCACCCAGAGATAGCTGGTGGGCATTAAGCCAAGGCCAGCACTGTTTTTCATTTTATTACTATTATTATTTATATATTATTGTCCTTCTCTTTTTCTCTTTATTGTACGTCTTTTCTTTTTTCTTTTCCTTTCTCTACTTTTTCTTTTTTTTTCCTTTGTATATTTAATGTTTTTTTATTTTTATATTTTTGTATTATTGTGAGTACTGGTTGTCTGTTGTTTTTTTATGTGTGAGTGTATTTATTTATTTATTTTTTATTGTGGTTCTTGGTTTGTTTTGTTCTGAAATTGCCCTGCATGAGATCCCCACCCAAAGGGCAGCAGAAACAACACACCCAGAGGCCAGCTTCAGACCAAACTGGAGCACTACCTGGTTTGACCTACAAGCGACACATCCAAAGCGCCTGCAGAGGGAAAGACTCCACTGAGGGATCAGCGCTCAAACAGAGGCTCATACACTGTGGGCATTGCCAGTCCTCATAGCTACTCAGCCCAGGAGCGAATCCCACCCACCGACAAGCCAAAACCAATCAAGGCTCAACTGCAACAGGAAAAGACACACAACACAAGGGACACCTCTGGAACCCACACAGAGGGGAATAGGGAGACTGAGCAAGTTGACAACAAAGGACACATACTACATAAGGCCACCTAGCAAAAACCGAGGGACATAGGTGATCTACCTACGTAATACATGGAAGCAAATACAAACCGACAGCCAGAATAAGGAAGCAAAGAAATGTGTCCTAAATAAAAGAAAAGAAGAAACATCCAGAAATGGAGCTAAATGAAATGGAAGCAGTCAACCTACCAGATATAGAGTTTAAAATAATGATAAGAATGATGAAGGAACTTAGTGAGGATTTCAACAGAGCTAGCAAGCATAAAAAAGGATATAGAAACCATTAAAAATGATCAGAAATAAAAAATACAATAACTGAAGTGAACAATACACTGGAGGGAATCACCAGCAGATTAGATGAAGCAGAAGATCTAATCAGAGATTTAGAGACAAAGTAGTAGAATTCACCCAAATGGAACAACAAAAAGAAAAAAGAATAAAAAGCAATGAAAATAGTTTAAGAGACCTGTGGGACAACATCAAGCACAACAACATTCACATCATATGAGTAGGAACACCAAAAGGAGAAGGGAGAGAGCAAGGGATTGAGAACATAGTCAAAAAAGCAAACAAACATCGCCAAGACCAATGTCAAGGAGCTTACCACCTATGTTTTCTTCTCGGAGTTTTATGGTTTCAGATCTTATGTTCACATCTTTAATCCATTCTGAGTTAGTTTTTGTGTGTTTTTAAAATAGTGGTCCAGTTTCATTCTTTAGAATATTCCTGTCCAATTTTCTCAACACCATTTATTGAAGAGACTGTTCTTTTCCCATTTCATATTCCTGGCTCCATTGTAGTGTATTAATTGACCATATATGTGGGTGTTTATTTCTAGGACCTCTATATTGTTCCACTGATCTATGTGCTTGTTTTAATGTCAATAACACACTGTTTTAACTGCTATAGCTTTGTGATATAGTTTGAAATCAGAGAATGTGATACTTGCAGATTTGTTTTTATCAATATTGTTTTGACTATTCAGGATCTTTTATGGTTCCACATAAATTTTAGGATTGTTTGCTCTATTTCTGTGAAAAATGCCACTGGAATTTTATCTTTATTTCTAACATGTGAAAATACCAACTATTATAATTAATGTGTCCCACACCTGAGGAAATTCTCTCCCAAGAAATTAAATTTACACATTGAAGATCAATTTATCCAGAATCCAATATTACCTTTAGTTATGAACATGAGAAATGTGTGGGGTATTTGCTTTGATGATACAAAGGAATGAGGACATAAAAAATATTTAGCTCATGCAAAAGATTCCTCAGAAGTGAAATAAGATCATCTTTATTTTTTCTTTAATTATTAAAATGGGATTGCTATAATTGCTTTATATGTTCAAAGGCCCATAAAATAAATTATTTGAAAATATGATAACTTAAGCATAATTCAATTCTTAACAGAATTTTTATTTGTAAAGAGTATGTGGCAATTTAATTAAAATTTCCTAATAGATATTTCACAAGCCAGCACTACGATAGCTTACTTATTTGTCTTCCCACATCTAATCTTTTCATCCAACAACCCATTCTTTTCATAGCAAAGAAAATTACAAAGTGGGTTATATTACTCCTATTGAAAACATTTTAATAGTTTCTAATAAATCCTAGATCCTTTCCTATGGCCTAAGAACATTGCATGGTCTGGTTTTGCCCATCTCTTCAACTTCTACCATGATCCCTTTCACTCCCCATGTCCAAGGCAGATCAGAGTCTTGAACACTTTCTGGTACATTAAATAAGTCTTTTCCCATCCTTGCCCTCACCCCAACAACTCCTATTCAATCGTCCAATTTCAGCTGAATAGTCACTCCCTAGGAAAATGTCTCTATTCATTTCCTTTGCAATACTCTTATTATTTCTTTTATCACCCTTACCATAATTTATTTGTGTATTTCCATTCATCTGTGTCTCCTGGTTGAACCAGGATCATTCTACATGTTATCTCTTATATACCCAGCATCTTAGCATAGTATCTGACACGTGGTAGGTGAATAAAAACACTATGTGGATTTTATATTAATAGCACCCTGGGAATGGAAAGTATTGATTACATATATTAAATGTTTATGTATATATATATATATATATATATATATATATATATATATATATACCATCCCCATTTATAATTATTAGACAACTAACTAAAAGACTGAATTTAAAAATGTAATAACCACAATATATAAAATTAACCTTTGACCTAGGAGTTTTTCTACATTTAAATTTAATCTTATAATAATTTAATAATAATTAGAGATCAGAAGCTTGTTGGACATACATACTTACCAAAGGAATTTGAAGCAGCCTTCAATATTACCCACACCAACTAAGCGATGTTTAAAGCATATATAAATATATCACAGGTTACCACTCATGGTCACAGTCAGATTTGTTTTCTGATTGATCTTCCTTTCTTCTCTCCAGTTTATCTTACACACTACTGCAGAGCTAGTTGTCTTCAAACACTCCTAAAAGTGTTTTATTATTTCCCTAATCACATTTTTTCAATTATGTGTTATTTCCTGTAGCACTAAATTCTATAACCTCAGCAAGGCTAGTAGTGATTGCATTAATAATTTTTGGTACTCCCATTTACCCTATTAGGCTTAAACACAGAAAACTTGGCATTAAAAAAAATGAGCCATTTTAATCTTGAGACATATTCCAGGGTTAACGTCTTAGAATTTGGAATTGAGCAAAAGTGAACTAACTTAGAAAGCATTCTATAACCAAATTTTAAGAAGAAGGAAATGACAGTTGATAAAACAAAATTTATTATTACAAGAGCAGTTCTCATTTTTCAAAGATTTTCCAAATAAGAGGAATACAAATATGATGATTTTGAAACCAGTATAGTTATTGTGCATCAATCTGCTTTCATGCATGATTAAAGATGAAGAGAGCTAGTAATTCTTTCATTAGGACAAACTCTAAGTTTGCTATTCCATAAAAAGATAGCAAGGGGAGATGGTTATGCACAAAACATTCCCTCAAAGTTATAAAAAAAAAATCCAAACAAACATAAAATTATGTGAAGTCTAAAAAGTCAAAGTGAACTACTTGGACTTGTCTTACAACTACAATCTCTTTATTCCTCTGACTGCTGGAAGGTCAAAAAGCACTTTTAAAAGTACTTCACTAAGTAAGGGGGATTTACACAAAACCCAACCATGACACATCTGATATACTTTGTTTTTTGAAGATATATTTTTTGAAGATATATTTTAGTAAAATAGCATTTTTCATGATTACTGAAATTATCTACATTTTATGTAATGTCTATTTTTAATTTTTGAGTGACACAAATCAATATTATTTCCTAATTTGTATTAAAATGATAATGTATGCTTAATGTCAAATTTGTTATAAATGTATATTTTTACTTAATGTTTGGAATATGATTCTTTATATTTAAAATATATTAATATTTAGTATCACTGCTACATTTGATGTCATTAATTCTAAGCATATTTGTAAATGATCTTAATTCTAGCATTTTCTAATCATGTGAAATCAATACCAAAATTCCACTATGGATTATTTTGCATTGGTGTTGGAGCCCCGGATTTCCCAGGCACCTCACAACCTGCCTCCCTTCCCTACATGACCCTGTTGCTCATTCATGCCCAACCTGCTGCGTTTCTTGATCATCTTACCTATTCTTCTTTCTGGAGTTCCTTGTTTAAAACTGTCTCCTTTGTCTTCCGAAACCTTTCCTAGTTTCTCTAATGTTGTCTAGTCTTCCTCTTTGCTGGAGTTCAGAACTTAGTAAATAATAAATCAATTATTTAGTATGTTAACAAGGAGCTTCCTGAGGGCAGAGGCTTTTGTCACTTCTGTCACTGCTGTACATCCAGAATTGTGACCACTTTCTGGTACATGTTATGCACTCAGTAAATATTTGCTGAACAAATGGAACTGATGGAAAATTAACTTGCTTATGTCAAGTATTTCAAGCTTCTTTTGTTAACTTCTGCAAATTTATCACAAATTCCTCTTAAACATGCCAACATTTAACAAGTTTGGATTTGCCAGCCTGGCCCTTTTTCCTCTGAGCTCTAGTCCTGCAAAGGGAGAGACCACCTGCAGATGAGTGGAATTCTCTGAGTCAACATGGCTTCATATAAGACTTAATATAAGTATAAATGATTGGGAGAGTATCTTTTTATTTATGCTTAATATTCTCTAAAGCAACATGATAAATATTAGTGATACATGCATTCAAATATAAGTATATAAATGAGAAAATGAAATTTAAGGGATATATTTTGCCTAAAAGCTCTGTGATTGATGTTGAATGTCTTTACACAATATGTTACACGATATTTAACTGAAACTTGATTTGAACAAAGCATTTTACTTTTGTACCTATAACTTCCAAAGGTTCAGGTTCCAAACGTTATTTGCATGCACGTTTTCTTAGGACCAGTAACTCACTGACTTGCAGCTCTGTTGTAAGTCCTTCCTTTCTTTGCTGCACAGAGTGGCTGCAGAGGTCACCCCCTGATTACCAGCCTGCCCTTCTTTCCCCTTTTAGTCCTTGGCAGCCTTTAATTATCAGATTACTTTAATTATTCCACTTCGTTATATTTGTCCTGCTAATTCCTTGCACATAAATCCCCATATCTTCTTTCTACTGGTGGCTCTTTCTTCTCAGATTATAATGTTATATTTTTAAAACAGGTTTGTTTGTTTTTACATTTGATCTCCTTGCAGGAAAAAAAGCAGGAGATAAAAAATATAACAAATAGTAAAGTGATTTCCCTACATGTAGAAAATTATAAAGTGGTTTTCCTTCAAATTAAAAAAAAATGTTTTAATGACAAACTTCAGTGTTCTACTTCCAACACTATATTCTAGTACTTCCTTTCTGGTCTCTGAAACTTGGAACTATTTTTTAAAAAATACTTTGAAGAGAATTAAATTAAATAGCAAAGGTTACTAACAAGGTAGCGCAAAGCTCAGCAAGCTTTGATTTTTAACTTAGGTTTTCACAGCTGCACGAGAGAGGGAGAAGGAGAAAAGGTGAGAGGGAGGAAAAGGAAAGAAAAGAAAGGTGTTTGAAGGCAGGGACCCACATGTTACACTGCTGTACAAAAATGTTATAATTATAGTCTACCCTTAGTGAAACTATTAGATAATATGCCATCAAAAATAACTGACTTATTGATTAGATTTCTAAGATGCATAAAGATAATGTAAGTTTGCATATAGCATTATCATACAACGTGCTTTTTCCATTTTGGGGAGAAAGTGTTTGTATAATTTCTTTTAAAGATTTAAAATATTTTCATTCTATATCTATAATATATGAAAACTATTTTTGCCAATTCTTGCTTCTGAATCATCAGTCATTATATTGGTTTAAATGGTAGCTCTAAATACATAGACTTTTTAGCAACCATGATTAATCAGAACAATGTTTCACACACAAAAAATATTCATTTGATTTCTCTCCCCCTCTCTCTTTCATCAAAGCCAGAGTACATCAGGTTGGACATAGCAGTTGTCCAGAGGGATTTGCTCCCAGTTAGTTTGATCTAATGCTCTTTGTCTATGTGATGACAAAGCTATAGCATGTTTTTCATCAAAGGCAGGAAATAACATTATTTTTACTTTGATCTCTAAAGAGGAATTCTTGAGTAGAAGGTGAGAGGATAGACTTTAAGACTTTTTTTAATACCTTAATCTGAAAATAAACTACTTTTATGGGAAAAGTTAGAAATTCCTCAAAGCATAATTCCAAAACGAATAGGCTGATTTTTTATTAACCTTCAAATCGAAATGACTTCTCCCCTTTTAGACAGCTATGTACCTCTGAGCCCCAAATTTAGGATACCTTGCTTACATGGAAGCCTGATCCTATATTTTTTGCTTGAAAGTCAATAAGATCCTAAAACTCAATATGATATCTTAAAGAGTGATATCATCAAGGTAATTTTCTCTTTCTTTTCTCTCAGTCTACTATTTGAACCTCTAATAGAACTAGTATAATCTGATACATTTTTTCCTTGCCTTTTTCACGTCCTCTTCAGTTCTTAACATTACACTGATTTCTTCAGTCAGCTTATTTGAGGCCAGGTTACATTTTGTTTTGTACCCAATTAACTTATTTGTTCTTCTTCAATATGTGTATATGTGAGTGAGTGTGATGGTGTATCTACCTGTGTGGGTCTTTCTCTTTGAAGATATATGAATATTAACAAGAATGAATCTCTTGAATGCTCTTTCTATCTCTCAATTCAATTTCACCCCTTACATAAAATTGGGCACAATTTTTATTCAGTACTTTAAGCAGAAGTTCAGAAAACCACATTCACAAAAAATTTTGATTTTGATAAGATATTTGATGCCCCTTATTCCATGCAAAAAATGTTCATTTGAAATAGGTGATATGCCTAAACATAAGAGCTAAAGCTATAAAGCTTACAGAAGAAAACCTAGGAGAATATCTTCATAATATTGGGTTGACACAGATTTCTTAGAACACACAACACACTAACAGTGAAAGAAAAATTGATAAATTGGACTTCATCGAAATTTAAACTTCTGCACATTAGAAAATTAATAAGCAAGAGAGAGTGGTGAAATAGCCACAATACATATATTTGACAAAGGACTTGTGCCCCATATATATAAACAATGTCTTCATGTTAAAAATAAAAGTCAAATGGTATAATAAATATGGAAAAATATATGAACAGAAGGTAGAAACATGGAAAATAAGCATATTAAAAGTTGCTGAACATTATTGGTCATTAAAGAAATGCAAATTACAACCAACGTGAGATATCCTTATATACACCCTAGAAAAAATTAAAAAGACTGGCAACACAAAATATTGGTAAGGATATGAAGCAACTGGAACTCACATCTGTTGTTTATTAGAGATCTGTTAGACCCAACAATTCCACTCATAAATACAGACTAGCCTAAAGAACTGAAAACATATGTCCACAAAACTCTTGCACATATGTTCCTAGCATCTTTATTCACAGTGAAAACAACACCAATGCCCAACATCAAGTGTGTAAAAGTCACTAATACAATACCAAATAAAATAAGAAAAATGAAAAATAGATTCTGTGTCACAGCAGAAAGTCTGTTGTGGGTAACACCTGGGAAAGGAAAGAGGGGCAGCAGTACCGAGCAAAGGAAGTCATCGGAGCATGATGTGAATCTGATTGCATCTGCCAGCCCAGTAAAGAATTTTGGAGCAAAGACTGACAATTAGCGCAGCCTTCTTTGGATAGAAATGGCCAGGCCTTTTTGCCACCAGCTTGTTTAGTAATTGCATGTGGGCTGCTCTAAGATGAGCATGACCTTAAGTTACTGCCACCTGACTTAGTCACTGACTGGGGATCACCAAAAATAGTGTGGGGTTGGCTCAAAAGCTGAGACAGACCATGCAGAAGCTTACAACCAAAGGATGTCAGCTAACCACATTCCTGGCAGCTGGCAAGGGGTGCTTTCTAAAGGGGTATTTAAGCAGCACATCTCCATGCTTTTTGCTCTGTAAGGCTTATATTATGCAAATTTCAAAACTAAGCCATGTATGAGATGTCATGATGGCGGTTATCTTTAGGGAACAGAAAGGCTTTAGTGAGTAAGAAGGATCAGGAGAGTGGCTTCTGTGGGGCTGGTAATGTCCTATTTTTTAATCTAAGTGTGGGTTATGTAGGTATGTTTATTTTATGATAGCTCATCAGGCTATGCTCTTATGATTTGTGTACCTTTTGTATGTATGTTTATTTAATTAGAAGAAGAGCAATTTCAGTGATTTTAGTAATGAGAATGTAAACCAGCTGATGTTTTGAAGAATGACTGAATGGTAGAAAATTTAGAATATATATGTATATACAGAGGGTGCCAAAAAAATGTATACACATTTTAAGAAAGGAAAAAACTGTATTAAGCTTGTAATACAATGAATGACGCTAGCATTCATTTGATTAATGCCATCGTTTGAGCCAATGTCATATTACACATTGCTACCATAATTCAAGTCAACTTCAAAAAGTAATGCATAGATAACATCTCTAAGAAGTGCATATTTTTTGTCACCCCCAGTATTTCTAAGCAAGATATAGGCAACAGCTTGCTTTGTACTGTTTTGAAAGACACGTTTCTAATGAATATATAAGAGATCACAATATCCAGATACTATTGAAGTGCCATAGTAGAAGTCTAATGAGCTACATTTAATCTAATATTTAATGAAATTTGCAATTCAATGGATTTTGAAATATAGAACTAGCCTATAAATCTAATCTGCATTCTTACAATATAATCTTCTTTCCTGAAGCAAATCTCATTTTTCTTCTCAAATTTCTATTCTTAAAGCTAATATAAATAACATGTTACTAATTAAATGTTAGTACATGATAAATATTTGTTGAATTGTATTAAATCCATTTGAAGTAGGCTAACATTAAAAATGTCTTTTATGTTTTTTATCCTATAATTAAAAGTCACAATATACAGAAACTAATGCTTATCTTGTTTCCAACACACATACAATATACAAGCAAATGAAGTGTTAGTTTGAAAAGAGAAAAAAAAATTTTAATAGAAAGACAAACGTGTATTTGTAGGGTGAGTGGAATAAGCCGATAAAGAAGGAATAATTAAAGATATAAGACAGGAGGTAAGAATACTATTGGAAAGAAATATCCTTTTTTCCCCCCTTTGAAATAGGATGCAAATCAGGAAAAATGAGGACATATATAGTCATAGTTGGTAGTAGAGGGATTGAGTTAACACGTAAGCTTGGCCAAGGACCATAATAAGACCAAAGCAGAAAAGGATATACAACTATTTTGTAGGAACTGGTCAGTACCTAGAGCCTCAGGAACTATATACAGTAAAACCTCGGATTGCGAGTGACTTGTTTTGTGAGTGTTCTGCTAGGCGAGCAAATATTTCTAGTAGGTTGGTGTGAAAACAGCTATTACTTTTGCACCAACCTAATAATACATTTTTACTTGGTAAACGAGCGATGTCTTGCAATATGAGTAGTTTGTTTCTGGAACGAACTATGCTCACAAACCGAGGTACTACTGTATTCTGTATTAAACCAAATTCAGTCAGGGCCAGAATTTGACTGTCGTACCTGGAAACCTTGCCCCCAAATACCCTCCACTGACTTGTGTCTTGTGTACATGTTCCATTTATAATCCCCTTACTTTCTCTGTCTCTCCCTTCCTCTTATTCTCAAGACACATAACACATTCTATCTTCTTCTAGTGCTGGCCCATGAGCAGACTGCCCCAGCAACACATAGGCTCTCTTCTGAAGGGAAGCTTCTAGAAGATGAAATTCCCCACCCCCAACCCCCACCACCCTTTACCACCCCTTTCTGCTTCCTGGGACATTTGCACAAGATTTGACAATACTTATATTGAGTCAGACTTAATATATCAATGGTTATGATAAGAATGACAAGAATATAATAATCACAACAGTCATTGTCGAAGTTGTGATACTAAGGCACAAACTGTAAATAAGTTAACTTGCACAGTTTCACAGGCAGTAAGTGGTACCGAAAGTGTCAAACCCAGGGGATAATTACTCTAAAGTCCCTGCTTTTACTGTGACCTCTTTAATCCCATCAGGAATGGGTTGAGAGGCCACCCTGAGAAAATGGTATTTGTGTCTTCAGATATTATTCTCTGAGCAAAATTGAGCTAAAAAGGCTTTGGAGATTTAGCCCTGAATTTTCAAAGGACCTCCAGTGGGCTTGTGTTTTGAGCATTTGCAACTAAATAGTTCATGATTAATTCCAAAACAATTCAAACGATTCTCTAAGGAAAATCAAGTGAAGTTGAGCTGCACTCAACACTTTCAAGTATGACTAAGCTCTTTTCACCCGCTTCAGAAATCTGCACCATTGTACACAGGATTTACTATCTTAAACTCTTTAAATATGGAGCAAGTGAACCAACACAAGTGCAAATAAATTTTATTACTGAAGTTTTTCTCTGTAAAGTTCAAGTGTGTCAGGGAAAGTCAAAGTTTTTACTTTAATTTTTATTGCATTTTTAAATGTCAGGCATATTTTATCATTGGGGTAATTTGAAAATCTCAAACTGACAAAAGGCGGCAAAAATGAAATCTCCTTTATGAGAAAAAAATGTAGGTAAATATATATGAACAATCACGGTTTTTAATTGTAGTATACCGATATATAGCTGCACTGGACATGCTCTATAAAACAAACTTGTGGGCTGGCTGAGTGGCTCAGTTGGTTAAGCGCTCGCTCAAGAGTTTGAGCTCTGAGCAACAGCGGTTCGAGTCCCAGCCCGAGCTGAGCAGCTGCTGAGCTGCCAACAGGTGACAGGATGGCTCAGCTAAAAACAAACAAAACAGAAACAAAAAACAAACTTGTTATTATTTCAATTTCATTAGTGACCCAAATATGGGTAGTTAGCAAGGGAACCATGTTTTCAGCAAAATTTTATACAGTAGCTTGCATTATCAAATAATAATAATAATAATAATAATAATAATAATGATAATGATAATAGCTAACTCCTAAAACTTTGCCTCATTTTTGGTAAGTTGCTTGGCTGTTGAAAGGCTATATAAGGCAAATCTTCCCCAAGTTCTCCAGAGTTTGAAGAACTTCAAGATAAGAGAACCCTTAGGCAATATAACTAGTTAATAACTTGATCAAGCAACTCTTATTCTAGAAGGCATATGATAGATGGGTAATTCTGCAATACTCCATAAGTCCACATTGGTTCTATAATAGTTTACTCCAAGTTTTGTTTAGATCAATGACTCTTAAACTATTCATCAGGTTTACCTGGGATGTTTTAAAAATTCAGCTTATTGTGCAATATCCTAAAAGTTTCTACATCAATAAAACTAAAGTAGGACACAGAAATCTGTGTTTACATCACCCCCCCCCCGCCCCTCCTGTTACAGTTGGTTTAGGCACAGCACTTTGCAAAGTGTGTGTTTTGATCTCCTGCTAGAAGTAATGAAATCATGAAGAGACGAAAAAGCCGGGAGCTTCTTTCTCTAAGGATTGCTGTTCCGAAAGATATCAAACTTTTCCTGCCCATTTCATCTTGAAAACCTCTCCATTTCTCTCCACCCCTCATCATCCAAGTACTTAACATCAGGCCCTTCTGTAGCAAGACAGCAGCTTTCTGTTTGGCTCCATACTTCGGGCACGGATCCTCTCCATTCAATTCTCTACTGTGAATACTTGAAAATGCAAACCATGCACTCCAAGATGATTTAGTTCACCTCCAGAAGAAAATATTATAACTTTTAATTTATATTTACTTTTATATAAGAAAATAAGAAAGAAATAAAGCTTTACAATTATTTAATATCTGGAATTGACATAGGCACTTACAACTAATCATTTATTAGGTTGTTACATATCTGGAGGCAAGGCTGGGAATGCAACAGCAAGCAGTTAGCAGCGACCCCTAAACCCATGCGTTCCCTTTCAGTATGCTGTACTGTGGCCATTAACCTGTGCCTGGCTAAGTGGGTTTATAATTTACATTACTAAATCTTCATAACATGAAAAATTAGATTTAAAAGCATTCCGAAACTACAACCTGGAACAAGTTAATAGTCATACTATACGTAAACAATAAAGAAATCTCAGGGCATAAAATTCTAAACCTAGTTTTTTATTTAGTTGCGTTACCAGGTAAAAACAATGATGATGTAATCAAATTTGACAAGAAATAAGATAAAATTTGAAATTGACTTTTATTATTACTGTTAATGAACTTTAGCCTAAATATACATTGAATCTGGAGATATTGGCCAATAAAGTACAGCTATATAACTTATACATAAATAATTATATTTAAATGAATTGGAGGTAGATGCTCCAAATTTCACCCTGACAAGGGTGAATGTTAAAAATATTTGGTCATTCAACTGTTGTGTCTACATGGCAACCAGAGTGACCCTGGTAAACATATTGATCTCTTCACCTTTACTTAAACTTTTCAGTGACTTCCTGCTACCTTTAAAGTAATTTACAGTCTTTCTACTTCAGCACCTCACTAGTTTCTTCTTGGGTTGCTTTCCAGACACACTGAACTTCTTTAGCTCAAAGAGGCTTGCTCGGCTATATCTGGCCTGGGCTTCCCCACGCTGTCCCCTCTCTGCCTCTAATACCCTTTCTATAACTTGTTCCCTGTTTGCCTGGTTACCTTCTACTCAACATTCTCCCTTCAGATTATATCTTAATAAAGTAATTTCTTTAGTGGATTTTTAAAGCAAATTTAGAGCAGGTTTTAGACAACCTCCTACCTTATCTTCCTAAAATACTCTGCTTTCACTCTTAAAACAATCACACTTCAATTACTAGTAAAATTATTTTCCCAATAATCAGTATAAACAGGTCAGGACCAGGACTCTCATTCTCATTATAATGCCTGCTTATTTAATTCTTAAAAAAAAAAATAAAAATAAAGTTTTAGAGTGCCTTTTAGGTAAATATAGGCAAAAGCAAATTCATATGTCTTCAATTATCTTCTTAAAAACACAGGCCACCAGGAAGTATAACGGAAGTGTATGTGGTTTAAATGGGGCCAATATTCTGGCTTACTTAGTAGAGTAACTCCTAAGAGGAAATCAATAATTTTACTTATATATGGCGAAAAATATATAAAGACCCAGTGATTTGGGAAGCTTTAATAATTATAAATGCTATCATTTTTTTTCTTTGAATGGCCTCTGTAAAACAAATTTTTAAAAAACAAACAAAATAACACTGAATTCCTTATAGAAAATGAAAGTGCTACAGAAAATATAATAGGTCATTGTCATTTTGCCAATAAATATATTGACATTCTGCCTTTCATTCAACCTTTCAAATATGCGATATAAAGAGCTACAAGTTTGGGTATGAGTCAATTTGTTTTAAAAAAGAAAATTATGCCAACAGTAAAGTTTCTGTGACTGAGCACTTGAAATAAGAATTATAGGGAGACACCAATAGGGTAAAGGGATTATTATCATAGGCAATAAACCTAAAGAAATTTCTTTGTTTCCATATCAACTATAATGCTTAAATAATTCAATTTAGAACGTTTTTAATCCTTGTGGTAAAGTTTATAATGGTTTACAATAATTAAGACATAAGAAATAATCAAGTATAGCAAAATAAAAATACCTAAACTTGATAAATATTATATTTCCTATTTAGTGAAATAGGATAGTCTGCCCAACAGAATGAGGATATAAAGGGGTAAAAGTAAACTGTATGGTGGGGCAACATTAAAAAAACTTAGCCTACCTTTCCATACATTTTCTTTCAATTATACGTATTAATCACTGTCTGTAGGTACAAATGACTTTTTCTTTAATGAAATATAGTATATTCAATTTCTAGAATTTTCTAATTGATAGTGTTAGCATTTGACATTCATTTTTGTATGATTAAGTATCTAGATATATGATATAATGAATTATATTTATATAATTTTTTAATGTACCCCCTTTAATAGCAGACATATTAAAAAGCATGATTCACATACCACTAATCTTATAAATGCTCCATTATGAATATAATAAAAGAGCCATACAATTTTTCCTACATTTTCATATTATAATAGGCCATTATTATCTTTGATGTGTTTGAGGCATAGCTCCTGAATGGTTACTGTAATAGATTGATTTGTGCTAACAATTTGGTCATTTTTTTTAATGAAATTGTTTCTTGGAATGGGAAAATGTGGTTTATTTTGAGAATGATCCTGTTTAATGTTTTACCCCAAGAAAGGTTTGAGTGAAATTAACTGTTCTATGGTACATGAATTATTTCTGGCCTCTATCACCATCTCTCATAAAGAAATGTCAAAGGGAAAACCAGCTGTATAACCTCACTGGTGATCACTGAAATATAATAGGCGGCGTTACTGAAGTAAAAATCACCCACCTATTTCTCACTCTGTTGTTGCATTCTCCAATTTGTCATCGTGAACACTGCAAAGTTCAATGACAGATGTATACTGGCCAAATCTAGATCCCAAACAATATACCACTTTACATTTATAAGGCATTTGGTGTCAGGATATCAAAGCACTTTGACTATTACTGATATATTTTAAAGGTGTTTAGTTGATACTGGTAAGGCAACAAGAAATGCAGAATGAGTATAATTTTGTGTCATATTTAAGAAATCGCTTTCATAAAAACAAGGAAAAACTTGTACATGACTGAAGATATGCAGAGGGGAGCCGGTGTTTTGATTTTCACTTTGAATAGTTGAAAGTGTGCTGAAGGATATTCTCTTACTGCTAATGGTCAGTTCTTTCCACAAGTGTGATTTATTTTACTAGGAGCTGGAACAGGTGTGGTCTATCTTTGCCAAAGTCTTCCAGAAGTTCATACCTGCCCTAGGCTTCGGGTTTCAGATCTGTTTAGTAAGATTGTTGAATGGCATGCAATCCAATCACTTCTATCTTATTACATGGACAAAATACGGACTTACTATGAAAGCCTTTATCTGGAAATCCAGTTTTACATTTTGAATTTGGAGAGATTGAACTTAATTTGAAGGAAATTGGTAAGAAGTTTTGTCTTAGGAAAATTGTCTTCACTGAAATAGTTTCAAGAAAATCAACATTAAAATTCATGCATATGCATAATCTATACAATTTATTTTTTTATTTTCCAAAATAATGTCAGTATTGAGCAAGGGCCAAACATGGCACTTTTTATAACTTGTGATAATTATTATGAAAGTGAACAGCAAGAAAAGCAAGAGGTCAAAGAAAAGCATGTTTTTGCTTCTTAGAATTCAACATTTCACCATGAAGTCTATGAAACTATATATATATATATATATATATATATATATATATATATATATATATATATATATATATAT